>NC_071284.1:3072500-3245000 GCF_001660625.3 Ictalurus punctatus
GGGAAGGAAGGAATGGAAGAAGAAAGAAAGAAAGAAAGAAAGAAAGAAAGAAAAAAACAGGGAATTAGGGAGAGGGAAGGAAGGAAGGACAGAAGAAAGAAAGAAAGAAAGAAAGAAAGAAAGAAAGAAAGAAAGAAAGAAAGAAAAACAGGGAATTAGGGAGAGGGAAGGAAGGAAGGACAGAAGAAAGAAAGAAAGAAAGAAAGAAAGAAAGAAAGAAAGAAAGAATGAAAGCAAGAAGGAAAGAAATTCATGTTCATGTGGCCAGTTCCCCCCTCCCCCCCAGATTCAGATTAAATAACTATTAATAATATCCAAAATGTAAAATCACAGATGTGATACAGCTGAGTGCAAAAGTTTGCACATCTTCAGAATAAAATGAATAATTGAACCTACAGCAAAATAAAGCCTGCTTGCAGAATATTCCTGACTGATTTTGCCTTGTGTTTTATTCACTCACGTAAAAGTTTGAACTTGTTGGAATTCTTCTGTGCTGTGTAGCTCAACTGTAAGACATTTTCCTTTTTTTTTAACCCAAACCTTTGCACCCAACTGTCACGCAAGCTGACACAGAAGACACAAAGGATCCTGGTGTAATGAGCAATAATAATATATCCTTTTTCTTTTCTTTTTCTTTTTATAATCCTAACACTATAACCAGAGCTGACAGAAGAAGAGCAGGCTCTCCAGGCTGTAACTCGTGATATTTAACCGAAGTCTTTGGCTGCTTTGCAGAATGCAGTTACTTTTGGGTTGATTTTTTTTTTTGTCTGCAGGTTTAGGGTTTTAGCTACATTGCAATTCATTATCAATAAACTAAAATATGCTGCAGCTGCCAGGTGAGGGGTCTGCAGTCATATTCCCTCCTAATCCCTTTATCAGGGCTAGTTCTGTTAGCTACATCAGCAGGTCTCAAACTACAAGGGCAAGGAGGACAGAGAAAGAAAGAAAGAAAGAAGGGAGGAGGAAGGAAGGGGACAAGAAAGAAACGGTGGAGAAATAAAGAAAGGAAGAAAGAAAGAAAGAAAGCAGGGCAGTAAGGAGAAGGAAAGAAAGAAGGACAAAAAGGATTCAGGAAAGGAGAGAGAATGAAGGAAGGAAGGGGAAACAAAGAAAGAAAGACAGAAGCAGGGAAGTAGGAAGAATGAAGGAAGGAATGAGAAAGGAAGGAAGAAAGAAAGAAAGAAAGAAAAAAAGAAGGAAGGAAGGAAGGAAGGAAGGAAGGAAGTGGGCAAATCAGAAAGAGTGGAGAAAGAAAGAAAGAAAGAAAGAAAGAAAGCAGGGAAGTAGGGAGAAGGAAGGAAGGAAGGAGGAAGGAAGGAAGAAAGAAAGAAAGCAGGGAAGTAGGGAGAAGGAAGGAAGGAAAGAAGGAAGGACAAAAGGAATTCAGGGAAGTAGAGTGAATGAATGAAGGAAGGAGGAAGGAAGGAAGAAAGAAAGAAAGCAGGGAAGTAGGGAGAAGGAAGGAAGGAAGGAGAAAGGAAGAAAGAGAGAAAATCTAAAAGAACCAGAAAATCTGCTAGGAGTTTAAAAATTGTACGTTATTAAACACTATTTAATAAAAAAAAAAAAAGCTAAATAAACTCTGAGAGCTGCAGAGCTACATTACTGCATGATGTGTTATTATGCTCTTATGTATTATGATATTATATTATATTCTGTAGCTTTATGACCGTATCTAATAGTAAATAAGGAGACCGCGGATTAGGGAAACAGTTTTAATACCTCTTTGTTAAACGCATATTTAAACATCATCATGATCTTGGAGCAGTGTCCAAGGCTTGGGAAGTGTAGATTTTGAGTTTTATGATATCGGGCTCTTTTTAGGTCGGCTTATTTTTGTCACACCGACCTGGCAACCCGGCATGAAGAGCTAGAGAAGACAGGAATATTGTAGCCTCTTAAATGTGGCTCTAAATCGTTGCCTTGTCACGGCAGTCAACCCGAACCATGTTCCACTTTTACACTATTCTCCCTCCATCACTAGGGGTGCTATTGAATCAGTGGCTCGCTGCCTTCCGTTCACATTGTCACGTGATCCGCCTGTATCGTCCATCCCACGGAATACTAATAAAATACTTTAAACTGAAATCCCGTTTGCCTTTCCGACTGCATTACAATTGCACCACTAAGATACATTTATTTATTAAACATGAGAATGAGAAATATTAAACCTGCACACATTAAGCAGGTGGTAGAGACATTACATAAAGGCTTAACATTTAGCTGAAAAGCTGATTTATCAGGATATGCAGTAATGGCCAGAAGAATTATAAAGACCTTTTAAAATTCCTAGAATAAAAAAAAGCAACAACATTGAAATGACACGCAATACAATTTAATAAAGTTCTAGGAGTCGTAAGGAGAACGGGAGAACCTGTAATGACACCTGACACTACAAACAGGATCGACAGCCAATACACGTACGTGCTATAAAGAACAAACTAAATGTAAATCTCACAACTTCCAACTTTACTGATGAGACCCAAGATTATTTATACAGTATATGCTGCATGTGCTGTGTCGTGAGCTGTCGGCATGGAGACAGAGGTGGGCTCTTCTTCTGCATGCGAGGCTCTTCTGTCTCGCTACATCACTCAGCAGACCAGTCTGGAGACGACAGACATGGAACCGGATGTTAAAATCTTTACACAGCAAATACAACTTTACAGTTATTGAGTGCACCGAGAACAATTTCTACCGAATTATCTATAAACCTATGAGAAAACAATGCCAAGTAAGTAATAAGAAGGTGTATTTAGTAATATAAGAGTCTGTTATTTCTTTATTTTCCCATTTTCACGCCAGCTCTCACCTATCTCATGATAGCTTTCCAACCGGAAAGTAGCGAACGCTTCCTCTGAGACATGAGAATCAGCCAACCGCATCTTTTCAAACTGCAGCTCTTGCTGTGTCACGTTTAAGCAATATCGCACAAGCAAGAGTACAGTTATACTGGATCGGATATCGGCACAGCTCTTAGCGTGAAATCGTGACAGTTTTATAACAAAGAAATGCGTATTGAGTAGTGAATGTGTTTGTACTAAATATAAGCACTCTCGGAACGCTGCTCGTCCAATCAAATTAGTGGACCAGAACTAACTGTTGTATGCTACAGCATAACACACGTGTGCTGTCCGCACTCTTGCGCATACATGATCTCACAGATGCCCAAAACTGGCCTCCAGTTTTGTACAAAACGTCCTGTTCCTCTGAAAACCCTGTGTACTACGTAAGCTTTACATACGTTTACGGTATCTGCCCTTACTACTGAAGCACTCTGTAGTTCCTTCCGGGATTTTTCTCCAGGATGAAGAAAGAGCTAGATGAAGGTTTAATTAAAGAGGCAGCAGGAGAACCATCAAGCAACATGGTGCAATAGTTTCATCTAGAGTTTATCAAAGCATGCACTAGTTTCTCAGCATTATTTTGCAGGGATTGTATAGGTCTCATTTTAGCTATACTTACGGTATGAAATGATAATATTATTACAGTGCACTAAGATCGAGCTCTAGGGTGTAAACAGCAACCGCACTACGGTCGGTAACCTCAGTATTCTTGTTTTATCAGAGAATTTATGCCGTTTTGGGTAGCTGAGCTGCAGAATCTGTGCAAACTGAGAGAAAAGTATCATTGTAATAATATAAGAAGTAACCTGAGAACGAAGAACTTTGAGAACTTAGAAATTAGTACCTATGCATTAGTTTCATTAAGCTAACGAGCTGTTAATTGAGTTCATTATCTCCAGAACCATTCAAAACTTTATCTTTTAAAAAAAAACAAAACCTGCTGATGAAATAATACGCCCCCTGTTTTCCAACGCCTAGGACTGAATATGAGCAGAAGAGAGACGTACGCGAGAAGACCCAAACCCGGCCTCCGGGCTAAACAGTGATGCAAAAATGCAGCTACAGATCATTAGTATATAATTAGCTTAATTAACAGCTTGTAAGTTTCTATGTTACTTTATTTTATGAGCCAACCTACTTTTCAGTTCATTGCCACCGGAATAACCAGCAGTTTGTATAAAGTTAATGGTGTATAAACAATTAAGAATAAATAAACATTAGTGAAACAGTGATTTAATGGCTTTTTGCTTAATATTTTATAGTAACTAGTGCATCTGTTAAAGGATAGCTGACCAATGTCCTGAGTATTGCTAATGAGGCCAGTTTCGGATGGAAAGAAACTGTTTTTGTGGTTTTGGTCTTGATGGACCGCAGGTTCTTGCCAGAGGGGAGTCCCTCGAAAGGTTTGTGTCTAGGGTGAGAGGGGTCAGCCACAATCTTAACTGCCAGCTTCAGGGTCCTGGAAGTGTACAGGTCATGAAAGGGTGGCAGATTGCCGCCAATCACCTTCTCAGCAGAGCGAGTGACATGTTGGAGTTCATCTTTGTCCTTGGCAGCTGCAGCAGCGTACCAGATGGTGATGGAGGAGGTGAGTATGGACTGAATGATGGATGTGCCATCATCGTTTTTGATAGGTTGAACTTCTTCAGCTGCTGCAGGAAGTACATCCTCTGGTGTGCTTTTTTAATCAGAGAGTTGATGTTTAGCTCCCACTTGAGGTCCTGGGTGATGATTGTTCCCAGGAAGCGTAAGGAGTCCACGGTATCGACTGGGAAGTCACACGGGATGTTGGGGGCAGGTGGGTCTGGGTTCTTCCTGAAGTCTTCCAACATCTCAACTATTTTCACAGTGTTGAGCTACAGGTTGTTCTGACTGCACCCGGTCATCAGATGGTCAATCTCCCACCTGTAGGCAGACTCATCCTCCTCAGAGATGAGCTCAATAGGGTGGTGTCGTCCGCAAACTTCAGCAGTTTGACGAACTGGTGACTGGAGGTGCAGCTGTTGGTGTAGGGAGAGAAGAGTAGAGGAGAAAGAATACAGCCTTAGGGTTGGGGGAACCAGTACTGATGGTCCGGGAGTCAGAGACATGTTTTCCTGGTCTCACATGCTGCCTCCTGTCAGACAGGAAGTCTATGATGCACCTGCAGGTGGAACAAGGCACACCCAGCTGGGAAAGCTTGTCCTGTAGCAGAGCTGGGACGATTGTGTTGAAAGCACAGCTGAAATCCACAAACAGGATCCTGGCGTAGGTTCCTGAGGAGTCCAGGTGCGGGAGGATGAAGTGGAGGGCCATGTTAACTGCATCATCTACAGACCTGTTGGCTCTGTAGGCAAACTGCAGAGGGTCCTGTGATCCTGGGCTTTTTGGGGACAGGTATAATAGTGTTGGTCTTGAAGCAGGCTGGCACGTGGCATATCTCCAGTGAAGTGTTCAAGATGTCTGTATCACATGCTGTTATCATTGAATTTATAGCAGCACTTTCTCATAAAGTTAACCAGACCAAAAAATTGCAGCTTGTCATGTTACCGAGAAACAGCAAAGCACAAAGTCCTCTGTCCTGCAGACTTTCCAGTGGAAGAAACCTTAACAGTCCCCCCAGAAAATTCATCAACAACAAAATGAATCGATTTGAACTCATTTTCATTACCTGAGTTGTGCCTCTTTACATTTCGTCCTCCATGTCAGAGTTGTGGTCATTTATCTGGAGTAGAGAGAAACACAGAGACTCTTTAGAACCGATACTTCAACGCATAGCTGTAATATGTTCATACTGAAGTTGTCGTGAAGAGAGCACGGCGCACTACATGGTGCTCTAAGTGTATGAGAAGTGAGTCGTTTTATTCGATCTCAGATCAGTCATTTTCCCAGCAGCGCTGCCTAATGGCTGGGAATGAAGTCACGCTGGGATGACAGAGAGAGACAAGTCAGCTCTCGCTAAGCTTCTCCGCTCTAACATATGGGCTCTCGCTAAGAGAGAAGGAGATCTCATCATTTATGGAGGAGCACAACTAGAACGGAAAACAGTTGGAAAACAAAAAGAGCCGGAGGAAATGAGATATGTGGCACTACTTAATTACGTAGAGGTGTACATGTAGAACATCTGATTGGATCTTTGGTGCAAAAATGGTACCACTGCATAGGTTTCATGGAGTATCGGCACTCTATAGTTCCTGATACTGTAGGGATTTAGTCGTAATACTGGCAACACTGCAATGATCATTTAAAACAATACCAGCTAGATGTGACTCGTTATTTATGCATGAACTGCAATGATTTGATGCGATCTGAAGTCAGAGGTCACCAACCTTCTTCCTGGAGATCTACCTCAATGAAGCTCCAGCTATAATCGTGCCCACCTGACCATCTAATCATTGCCTTAGGAAGTTCTTAATCAACTAAAACAGGTATGTTAGATTTTGGTTGGAGATGAAACCTGCAGGAAGCTAGATCTCAAGGAGGAGGGTCGGTGACCACTGCTGTAAAGCATATAATATGTAAGCGGAACCAGACTAAATGTCAGAAACCAAGCCGGGATAGAACAATGAGTGAGAGAGAGAGTATGAGAGAGAGAGAGAGGTAGACTTATATTTAAAGTTACCTGAAAAACTCATTGAGTTCATTGAAACTCAGGTACGATTAGAAAAGACGATCTTTGCATGATTAACAGTTCTACTTGGAACATTTATTGTACATAGAGTCCATAGTCCCATTAACGGTTCCTCCAGAGGGGCGAAGTAAGGAACTGTTGTTTTTAGAAGCTTTTATAAAAGTGCACTTTAAACTCCCATTAATATGTTTGTGGTAATTAACTTCATTAATATTTACACCCAGAGACCAGAGTTGAGCTGATTATCAACATTGTAGCAACTTGATCGATGCAATTTGATTCATGCTCATTTATGTGGTTAGAGCCGAAGTGCAAGCGTTAACTGTTTAGTTAACAAGCATTAAGCCGAAGTAAGCCAAACGTACCTTGTTGCATTGTTAACATTACTGATAGTTTATTAATGCTAAAGCTCATGAAGTAAATATTAGAATGTTTGCTTTCAGCTCATTTGTATAATAATCAAAGAAGATGAAAATGCTTTTTAAAAAATGTGCTCTCGTGCTTTTATGTCATATTGCAATTAACAGCAAAAAAAACCCAGACAAAAAAAAACAAACAAACCTGATATGCTTTATTTTCCTTCACCTGATTATTATTATTTGTTTTTCACATTTAAAGGAAAGAGCTTGCTTTAAAGGGGATGCTCTAGAGATTATAAAACTACTCCTTCTCCATCACCTCAACTCAATTTACACAAATGAACCAGTTCAAAAGTTTCCATACTGTACGCTTGATTATTAACACCGTGTGTCGTTACCTGGATGATCAACGACTGTGTTTATGTTTTGTGAGAGTTCTTCACGAGTCCCTTGTTTGCCTGAGCAGTTAAACAACCCACCGTTCTTCAGAAAAATCCTCCAGGTCCTGCACGTTCTTTACTTTTCCAGCATCTTCTGCATATTTGACTCCTTTCCAACAGACTATATGATGCTGAGATCCGTCTTTTCACACCGAAGACAACCGAGGGACTCGTACACGACTATTACAAAAGGTGCACACGTTCACCGATGCTCAAGAATGCAACACGGTACATTAAGAGCCAGGGGGGTGTAAACTTTTGAGCACGACGATCGGTGTAAATTATTATTTTGTTTAAGGATCTTCTTTTTTTTTTCTTCTTCCATATAGTACTACCCTTCAGAAGCTACATAAGATATTTACATGTTTCCCAGAAGACAAAAAAAAAACAAAACACCGATCATCCCGTTCAAAAGTTTACACCCCCCGGCTCTTAATATATGTAAACTTACTCTTAGTGTATGTAAACTCATGAACTCAACTGTATGCTTTTAAATAACAGTAGTTTTACACGAGTGGGATTTTTTTTTCTAAAAGTAAGTGCCGGTTGTCGATGTGAGGAGGCTGATTTCTACTGCATTTCACACCCATGAAACAAAAACATTACCTAGTGAGGGTAGTGATTTTTTTGGGGAAAAAAAAAAGCTCTTGGTTATATTAACAAAGCAGCAGAGTAATTACGGCTTTGCTATTGTGCGCAGGAAACACGGAAGGGGGGTAAACGTACTTCATTTGTCACTGCCACCAGGTAGAGGACCAAGGTAATTACACATAATTGTAATGTGGCTTCTGGAATAATAGTTGTGTCTATATATAGTTGTCTCTATATAAGGCTCTGAAAAGGCTTGACAGCAAAAGTGCTCTCTGCACTGGCTTTTCTTCCCAATAAGTACCTTAACCGTGCTTTTGTGTGTGTGTGTGTGTGTGTGTGTGTGGGTGGGTGTGTAGGTATGTGTGTGTGTGCGGGTGTGTGGATGCAATCTAAGAATGAAAGAAAAATGTGCTAGCTTAGTGGAAATTTATGCTGCAACAAGCAAATCTGTCTCATGTGTCACACTAATAACGGCGTGATTAGATGGCTTTTCTGTTTGTTTTGTGAGGTGGTGGTGGGATGATATGTTTACTGAGGATACAGAACTCCACTGTGAATTATTTCAGTGTGAGACTTCCATGTTTTGGCTCTTTTAGCTGGAGAAATTTTGTCTGTCGGAAGCAGGCATAGTTTTGCATTTAACGCATTTATCAGCTGTCACTGCGATTCGCCACGCTCACATTCCTCATTGTGCTTATCTCATTTCTGCCACGTTCTCAACAAGGGCACACAAGCATGCACACACACACACACACACACACACACACACACACACGCATTGTCCTCTTTAAATCCATTGATTACTGTTTGGTTATCTTTAGAGACGCAGAAGCAGGGTATGTGCTTGTGAATTTAGATTAAATAAAGCTTGTCACCATGTGCAGCTCGTCGTCGCTGGCCTCTCCCAGCTCAGGAGTGTCTCTCCGGGCACAGCGGCGTGGGCTGGGGGTTCTGGGAGATCCCTCTCGACTGCTGGTTGATGGGTGGTACGGTGAACCGCCTGAGCTTCCACCATGAGAAAATGGAGAACCTGCAGCACATAAAGACAGATTTAAGCCTTAACAGAGTGCAATGCTGTTGTAAAAAACTGAAATGCTACAGTTGAGTAAATGCTTGCACTCCCCATGGTTTCAGAATGGAAAAAGGGAAAATTAATTTTTCATCGTGGTGGATCCGGAACCAATCCCAGGAACACTCGACATGATGCAGATAAACAGCCTGAGTGAGGTGGCAGTCCAGTACATTGCAGGTTACCATGCACACACACATTCCCACCTAGGGGCAATTTAGCATAGCTAAACCACCTATTGAGATGTTGTTAGGAGTTTGGAAGAAACCCACAGGGAGATCTGTCTCATCGCTACCTGCTGCACCACCATGTCACTCAAAAAAGACACATGTACATCTATTTCACTACATGCCTACATGATCATAGAATTCCAAGACATGCCAAAGCCACAACATAAGACGAAACCAACAGAACATACCCAAGAAGGTGGACTGAGTAGCCAAAAGAAGTTATAAAGGCACATTCGGAAACTTTTAACTGCTATGATCACATTTGCTTTCCTATCAATATCTTACCATACACTATATGACAACTTTTATTTGTAAAACGTAAAACCTTATTGGTATAAATGACATTTGCCTTCCTCAGTTTGTGCAAAAGGTACGCAAACTTTTGCACCTGACTGTACGTCCATGACCGAGTTGCTCTCAAGACTGAGTATTCAAAAAGATACAGAAATCATGTTCCATTCATTATGAGGTGATATAGATTTGAGTTATTTAAATAATACATACTTTTTAAATTGTATCAGTCACTTATTTACACCCGCCAGCTACCATCAGGAGGATCCACAAGCATGTGCTTCCATTTCTATACACTGTATATAGTTTACAGTGCGAATCAATGAGGAAAATGCTATACTGTGTGCTTTAAAATATCAAAAAGTTTTGTAATTGACTTTAAGTGCCACTAAATATTACTCAGGAGCATTTTCAGTAGTCTTAAATTGGTTCAGAACGACTCCATGAGAACGAGACAGCGCTCCCTGAAGTAAACCTTCATAAAGCCACAAAGCTGACAGTCATATTGGTTTTTCATCTATTCAAAAAAATCTATATATCACACCGAAAAAAAATTGCATTTTCCCTATCTTTCATCATTAAATGTAAGCCGTAGAGATTTGGATAGGTTTTTTTTTTTTTTTTTTTTTTTGACTAATCTCTGGTAAACTGATCGAGCAACGAAGCCCCTCAGTGCACTCACGTTACTGACTCAGACACATCGATCGCTCATCATCAGCAAAGCTGTAATTAAAGCAGGGATGGATTAGACAGAACTAAAGACATGTGGTGAAGAAAAGAGAGAGAGAGAGAGAGCCTTGGAGAAACTGAGCTGTCCATCAGAGATTAGAGAAAGAAGACTGAACGTACTGTATAAATGAACACAAACGCACACGTGGGCCGGTTTCACAAACTGCGCATCATTTCTCACCGCCTCAGATCCTTGATTTAATTAACAGATCGGAAGCAGTTATTTTAGAGCCTTAAACTCAGCTATTTATCTTAAAGCATATTATTCAGCAACTTCAATGAATTATTGAGTAACTACAGTGTAATTAATAGGCATGGTGAGAATGAGGAATGCAAATCTGGACCTGCTGACAGCTCCTTTAATGTTTATAATAATGAGTCTTCATTTCTCACATATACATTACAGCACAGTGAAATTCTTTTCTTCGGATACCCCAGCATGTTAGGAAGTTGGGGTCAGGGTGCAGCCATGATGCAGCGCCCCTGGAGCAGAGAGGGTTAAGGGCCTTGCCCAAGGGCCCAAAAGTGAGAGCTTTGCAGTGCTGGGGCTTGAACCCCCAACCTTCTGATCAGTAACCCAGAGCCTTAACCGCCAAGCCACCACTGCCCCAGTTAAAAATATTGACAAATCTGATATGTGGAAATCTGTATATATGGAAATCTGATAATAGGGCCACAGATGATATATGCTGTCATATATTAATGTCTGTCATTACAACGTTTAAAATAGTCTATTGTCGAATATGATTACATTAACAATAATTAAATGACGATCGAATAGATTATATGGTCATTGAATTGAAATAAAATGATGACTGGCAAGTAAGTTACTTTTACGTAGCTCTTTACGTCTACAACTGTGTTTTCTCTGCTAACACTTTCATTCTGGCAGATTTTTAATTCGATAAACGACAACCTGTGACTATATCACAATAATAACTGAAATCTGTATTAATCCTCTGGGATTTAAACCAATAAAATAGATATACAACAGCCATTGTTCTGTTCATACGCTAATCTTTGATCATTATGTTGCTTAGCAACCAAAGCTTACTGTTAACAGGCAACTTCGCATGGCAGAATTTTTTTTTATATATATATTATTACTAATAAATTTAATCACTTACCAAAAATACAGAACATTACAGAAGGTTTACGGTTAGGCTTAAGGGTGAGGTTAGTATCAGAACCTTTTCTTACATCTTAATTTGTATAAAAGTAAACCTCAGCATCCTTATTAAATTAAATTCATACAGATATAAGAGATAAGAAATGGGTTTTTTTCTTCATTAAAATAGCTAATTGTAGCAACAACAACAAAAAAAAAAGATAATACAAATGGATTGAATTGGTTATTTCAATATCATTTCAATATACTCTTTTGAGATGGGTCTAAATACAAGTAAAAGCTTATATTTATACTCAGGTAAAGTATAAATCTCATATTTAAGTATGGTAACAAAGTTATTGAAGGGATAATATTAAATCCCACTTGGTATGTGTATGTGTATATGGTTGTAATGGCAAAAAAAAAAAAAAAAATTGCAGTCACAATGAGGTGGTAAAGCTCACGGCCTCTTTATAGAGATTAACACTAGGGGGCAACATAAGCCCAACTGCTTCATTTCACACCAGTCCAAGTCTATATTTTTTTTTTTCTTGTAAACTTATTAAAGGATCAGAGGGAAAAAAAGAGGTTCAGAGAGTTCACAGTTGTAGCTGGAAACGACTGACCTGTGTGCTCCTGCCTTTGTCTGTCCATCCTGTCCAGACTGTCAAGCAGGCCATCAATCTGAACCTTTATCATCGTCAACTCTCTCTTTATGGTCTGCAGCTCCTCCATTTTCACTGCAGAGACATATTGAGATAGAGATAGAGATAGAGATAGAGACGGAGAATTCCCACTTCACACCAAAGGTTAGAATGAAAGTAAAAAAAAAAAAAAAAATCTGCCCATAAAAACAGCTTTTTTTGTGTGAAATATTGACTGGGCTTGAGATGGAAGCAGATGCTATCGCTTCATTTGTAGAGGCTACTTCAAACAACTGCACGCACAAATCACTCTGGAGAGTCTCTTTTAGTTCCCTTGAACCCCAGATTCAATCTAAACCCTCTTTCAGAGCATCTATGCCAGTGTAAAAGTCACGATTTAATAAACAGGTTGGAGAATGAACAACAAAGACATAAATGAGACAGTGTGATAGAAATAAAATTATAGAGTGATACACTGAACAAGCCATCATTTGGAACCCCGGAGCTCTGAGACGCTGAGGTGACCCGAGACCCGCTGAGGTGCTAATAGCATGTTCTGAACACTCTCTTATTCTTTCTGCTCTGTTAATTTGGTGTAATGGCATGCTCTGATAGGGCCGTCTCCATTAAAGGAGGAAAGGCTACGGAGAAGAGGCTTTTAATAAAGTAGCATCTGGAGGCTCTCCTGAGACCTGCTGATTACTCAACTGAAATCAAACACACAGAGAACAAGCCGTACACTAAAGGACTAAAGGACTTTGAATGGGTTTTGAATGGTAAGAAAGATTCCGGTTTTCCTGTAACATGATGAGCTTTTTCAAGAGAGCAAGAACTAACTTGTTTCGTGGATTGTCTCACATCATTAAACGTAACTATAAATGGATAAAATGTACGTAATGTTTTTTAATAAATAAATAAATAAGTTAGCCTTGGCAAATTGCTGTGGTATAAGGAGAATAAAACACTTCAGGGAATGCAGTTAAGGTCTAGAGTGGAGACAATCTCACATCACACAACGCACTATCTAACCTTCTAACACCTAATACCTCTTCTCACAGGTTGTTCTTACAGGTTTCCTTAGTGACGTCAACACACTGTAGCCTATAAATTCTGCGTAGTTAAAATGAGTCCATTAACCGGAATATTAATGTTAAATTTACATGTTGTGGTTTTTGCTTCTTGCTTTAATCAACCCTGAATTTAGGTCTGACATTAGTATTTTTTGTTATTATTTGTGCAGGCAATACAAGCCAAGCACATTGCTAAGGAAATTTACATTTACATTTATCCAGAGCAAGTTATGTTGATCTCATTTAAACAACTGCGCAGTCGAGGGCCTTGCTCAAGGGCCCATCAGCGGCAGAGCCGGGATTTGAACTCACGACCTTCCGATCAGTATCGTGTTGAAATATTTCTAGCATGTGTTTGTTGTGTTGTGGAAACTTTGCAACCAAGACTTTATTATCTCTCTGACGTTAGCATGCGACTGAAACGTGTAGACCTGGGAACAGCTGCTGAGAAGACGACAGGTTGGGTCTGGGATGTGTATATGTGCAGTTGAGTGTGTGTTCACGTACACTTGGCTCTGCTGGATGAGTGGGGTCTGGAGGAGCTCTTGGAGGACGAGCGGTCTCGGCTGCGTCTCTGCCTGGAAGAAGACGAGCGTGCTTTCTTGGCCAGGCTGGAACTGTGGGGCAGCGCAGGCATCGCCGACGGGACACGCTGGTAATCAAACACCCTGAAGAACACGAACGCATGCTACAATTACCTCAACTTTTATCTAGAAACACACACACACACATTCACACACACACAGCACAATTATAGTACATCTACACAGTAAAAACAACATGTATAGACAGCATGAAAGACCTCCGTAATGCATTACAGGATTTCTTTTAGTATATTTAAATCAATTTTTTAAATGCTAATCATCCAGTGTTAGACTTTCTCAGGATTTCTAAGTCATAGTCATAATCTTTACTAGCTAGCTAACACCAGCAGGATTTCTGAGAGAATTTTAGCCCATATTTAGAAAGCTGTACAACATTCCATGTTAAAGCTAGTCTGCTAGTTAAAAGTCTGCACTGTTAGCCTCACACCTACCATGAGATAATCCGACAGGACTTCACAGAATATTCATATTCATATATACATTTTCACAACTCTTACTGCCAACACTAGCCAGCTATCACTGACAGGATTTCTGAGAAGATATAAATGTTTATAATCTTCACTGTTATTGCTAGCTTTATGACTAAAATGAGCAAACCTTTCCAGTTAGCAAAGGTTAACCTCACAGGATTGCTAGCTAGATTCATAAATGTTACTTATTTGCTACGGCTAATGCTAGCCAACCTGACATGATTTCTGACATGATATATATATATAATTTTATTTTATTTTATTTTTTTACTGCTAATGCTAGCCAACTAACGAGTAAGCTAACCCGATAAGATTTCTGAGAGGATTTTATTTCAGATTCATAAATGTTCAATATTTTTTCCTGCTATCGCCAGTCATGAACTAATAAGCCAACATGTCAGGCTGTCTGAGAGAATTTTATGCCGTATTCATAAAGGTTCGTTGATTCTCCTGCTAACCCTAGCATAATAATAAGATACCTTAATATTAATAACCTAATAATAAGCGAGAGAGAGAGAGAGAGAGAGAGAGAGAGAGAGAGAGAGAGAGAGTTTTTATGACTTGTTCACTATTGCTAACAAGCTAGTTAATAAGCAAACCTAACAGGATTTCTGAAAGATGTTTATTCACTGCTAAAACAGGTTATATAAGTAACATGAGCCAATTTGATATCTTAAAGATTAAAAAAAAAAAAAAAACAACAAATTAATAAAACTAGGCCAACTCTGAAATATTTCAATTACTTAAATAAAGGAATTCCCTTTCATTTTTTTTTAATAATGATTCATTAATGCATTAATTTTGCTTCTGCATAAGGTTCCATGTGAGTGCACTATCACGGCGTTTCAGCATCCGTCTCAGAGTGTTTGCATTTCCATTTGTGTGTGTGTGTGTGTGTGTGTGTGTGTGTGTGTAGTTCACCAGCATGGAAGTGTTTGCATTACAAAACAGAAGAAAACAGCCAGTTGGAGAAGAGATTCCTGACACCTGGAGAATGTTCCAGAGGACGATACTAGAATTCCCCAAAACTACAGAAACTACAATGTTCTCTGGCAACAGTCCTCTATTGTACCCCAGTTTGAAAACTCTTCTCTTTCATCCACCAGCCTGCTCTCTGATCTTTTTTTTTCCTTCTCTCTCGAGGCACTCTTTCTTCCTTATGAACAGTGGTAAGAAGGTTTTATCTCCTACAAAATCAAATTGCAGCTGTCGAAGCCTATGAAAAGCTCAGTGGCGAAGACGATGACGGGAGATTTTAGGAGCTTGTGTTACTGATAGCAGCCATTATATCAGAGATAGAAAGAGGGTGTGAAAAAAAAAGAAAAAAGTTTTTAGGTGAAAGTTTTTACTCTTGGGGTCTTTTCCAATTTAATCTGTTCAAATATCAAGACAAAAAAAAAAACCCAGCCTGCTTTTTTGTATCATAACACATAGTAGATCAGTCTGTTGCGGCCAAATTTGATTGATTTTGCTGCGGCTTTTCTCAAAATTTGCGATGCAACTTGCAGAGTTTTTATTTTAATTAATAAATGAATTTAAAAAAAAATTTTTTTTTTTTTTTTTTTTTTTTTTTTTTTGGGGGGGGTAGTTATTTGTATAAAATTACTTGAATTGTCGAATTTGCAATTGCAGGAAATTGTTCTGCCCGCTCTTTCGCAGTGATGTTTGTCTGTAAATCAGACCTTTTAGCTGTACTCATGTTTGATGCACGTGAATCGAAGAGGGCTTTGGCTGAATGCGCGTTGTGATGATGTCACGTGACGCGTCTCGGCCCAAATCTATGGAGAATCTGTGGAAATTTTGAATAATCCTCCGACTATTGCCGAGTTTGCTTGATTTTGCGTTCATTTCTGTGATCGCAAAAATCACGAAATCCTGGGGGCCTAATGATAAATCTAAAAATCTCTAATAATAATAATAACAATAATAATAATAATAATAATAATAATAATATATCTAAAGTTAATAATAAACAGGTTGTTTAATGCCTTGTTAAATGTTTTCTACCCCCGGAAAGTTTCTCTGTAGCAGGACCAGTTACGTTTTTTATCATATTATCTTAAATATGCCCTCAAGTCTTTTATTCCTTACGTACGAAGACCAATTACAACGTTTGTTTGTTTTGCTTATGCGTCACTGTATAATATAACATAAAATACCCATTGCTATTTTGATTTGAAAGGGCGTCTACTATGAAGATGCTAAAATACTAAATTATCTTGATTTAATTCTGATTTTTTCTCATCACAACATAATCCCCATAGTTCCATTTATGTTACTCCAGAGTTTTGCTGACTTTATTCTTATTCTAAAATGTGTGTGTGTGTGTGTGTGTCGGGGGGGGGGGTGGGTGGGGGGGTGGGTGGGATTAAAATAAAAAACGAGTGTGTCTAATCTTCTCGACCGGTACTGTCTATATGGTTTATTTTTTTTTAAATGTCTTTCTACAGTTGCGTTGCAGGACATTTAAACACACTTGTCTCAGATTCCCCACCTGTACCTATCTTAATTACAGGCCCTCCGGGTGGTGAGGCACTTTACTGGCCATTACTTTTAATTACGTCTGTTAGAAAGCTGTTCGTCATCTTCAGGAGCGTGGATTAAAGCTGTGGTGACCAGGCCAGATTGTATCAGACTGTTGAGTGACAGCTGAAACAGTCTGCTGATTGCGAGTATATCAAGGAGACAGGATTAAGATGTGAGAAAGCCTTTAAGCTCATAATCCATGACTGAGCAGATAAAACAGAGTAAACAATTACACAATCCTTTGTTGCTTGGCAGCTCACTGAGACTTCATTTGCAAATGTAAGCGTGTTTATTTAGTTGTCCGGTGTCAACCTTCAGAGCCTTTACACTACTGTCGTTTATGGAATTAACCCTGTACGCTGAGGTTTCGGGCTTCAGTTTTTATCAAATGCAAAATGTTGGATTAAAATGATGCGCCTCAGAGCAGTCTGAAGATCTGTTTGGACTGGATTAGTTGGGCAATGTAATTATTACCGATCTATCTCTGGGATTTTTATCCATCACGTCAGTATTTTTTAATGCACTGAGCACTCCTGTGTTTTGAAAGATTAGACCGTTTATTTCGCTTTCTACAAAATAAGCAGTGGAAATAACTCCAGGTAATAAATATCACGTCTGAATTGACGTGTTGATAAAGATTCCATTATGTCCTGTGTGTAAAAAAGGCTTTGAGCTTGGAGGAGCCGGGGGTGGGGGGTGGGGGTGGGGGGGGCTGGACAGGGTGCTCTTCTCTATCATCTCCCACCGATATTAACCAGCACCAAGTGCTGCCCGAGATGAAAAGAATGCAGAACAACATAATATACATGCATCTGAGGGTTTCAGAGTAACTTTGCTTCATCACAGCACTGCATCGTTGATTGTTTTCATTTCCAATTCTCAAGCAGTACAATTATTTAAAAAAAAAAAAAAAATGTTTTCGTTCCTGACACTTTCCACGAGGGTTTAGAGTTTGGAGATTTTGGCTCTTTTCTCAGTAAATGAAATCACGTCGGTGGTAATTACACATCAGGTTTCAGAAATGCAGGTGCGTTGTTTAAATCCGAGCTTTGGAGTGACTGTTGGTTTGGTTTGTGATTTCGGCGTAGGCGTGGTAAATTGCAGAGAGAGCCACTCCAACAGCGAGTCCTGGGTTTCCCTAAAATAAAAGCAAGTGTAAAGTGGAGAGAGAAGAATACGGTCACACTAGGACATGGAAACGTTCTGAAACGTATCTGCAGGCCTCCACAGCTGCGACACGGCGATATCTGTCCAACTGCATGCGACTGTGTGCTCTTTAAAGCTGAAAGTGCTTTAGCTGCTCTGTTTTATACAAAGAACCGCGAGCTTTGATGTGCAGCTGGAAAGAAAAGGGATTCCTCACTGAGACAATCACTGTGGGTTTCCTCATATACCAGAGTTCTGCAGTCCTACCATAACCACTGTCACTTATAAACACACACACGCACACACACACGAGAGAGAGAGAGAGAGAGAGAGAGAGGCAGCCAGGCGCTTATCGCCAATCAGTGAGTCGCTGAATTAGCTCCTCACACCACACAGGCCTCCACTGTGACGGACTCGTTTTTCATGCTGTCAGCTTCCCCTCCTCCTCTTCCTCCTCCCTCACTCATCCTCCCTTCATCTCTCGCTCTAACTCATCTCAACTCATTCCCTCACTCTTTATCACTTTGCTTCACCCTCTCCTTTCCTTCTTTCTTCCTTTCTTTCTTTTTTTCTTTCTTCATTTCTTTCCTTCTTTAAATTATATCTACTTTCCTCTTTCTTTCTTCCTTCCTTTCTTTCTTTCCTTCTTTAAATTATATCTACTTTCCTCTTTCTTTCTTCCTTCCTTTCTTTCTTTCCTTCTTTAAATTATATCTACTTTCCTCTTTCTTTCTTTCTTTCTTTCTTTCTTTCTTTCTTTCTTTCTTTCTTTCTTTCTTTCTTTCAATTATATCTACTTTCCTCTTTCTTTCTTTCTTTCTTTCTTTCTTTCTTTCTTTCTTTCCTTCTTTAAATTATATCTACTTTCCTCTTTCTTTCTTTCTTTCTTTCTTTCCTTCTTTAAATTATATCTACTTTTCTCTTTCTTTCTTTCCTTCTTTAAATTATATCTACTTTTTCTTTCTTTCCTTCTTTAAATTATATCTACTTTTCTTTTTCTTTCTTTCTTTCTTTCTTTCTTTCTTTCTTTCTTTCTTTCTTTCTTTCTTTCTTTCTTTCTTTCCTTCTTTAAATTATATCTACTTTTGTCTTTCTTTCTTTCCTTCTTTCCTTATTTAAATTATATATACTTTTCTTTCTTTCTTTTCACGATTTTGCATTCCTTCTTTCTTTAAATTATATCTATTTTTTTCTTTCTTTCTTTCTTTCTTTCTTTCCTTTCTTTCCTTCTTTAAATTGTATCTACTTTTCTCTTTCTTTCTTTCTTTCAATAAAGAATATCTACTTTTCTCTTTCGTTCGTTGTTTCTTTCTTTCTTCCTTCCTTTCTTTAAATTATATGTACGTTTCTCTTTATTTCTACCTTTATTTTTCTTTCTTTCTGTCTGTCTGTCTTTCTTTTGGACGCACACACACACACACACGCACACACACACACACACACACACACTATCTCGTTCTATCACAAAATGTTATCAGCTATGATCATGCTTCATTACATTACCATTACAAGAAAAATATGGTCTTATGACTACTGAAGGTCTGACTCACTCAGTCTCTCTCTCTCACACACACACACACACACACACACACACACACACACACACGCTCGCACCGTGTATCTGCTTCATCATATAGTAGCTATAAATATCAGCACGCTATTTGTAGTTAATAATCATACAGCAGTTTATCACAGTTAACTTTATATGCTTCCTTAAATAAATACAACTACGTTCCATCTACAATTCTGTCATTTTTAGATATTACAGTAAGACATAACTTTATATTTTATATACTTTTAAGCAGTATTTTAGTGTGGAACCTCACAAATATATTAGTAGCATCTCACAGTCCTGTCATTTTCCCCCCCAAACAAATCAGGCTTTCTGTCCCTGTGTTGTTGTTGCAGGGGAAGTACAGTAATCCTCCGAAGCCTAATTCCAGCGGCAAAAACCTCAAATTGTGTAAACACGTTTATGTTTGACTTGCATGCCCAATTTAGCCCCGTGCACACGCAAAGCAGCGCAAGTTATTCGGGATCGTAGTGCGTCAGAGCCTCAGTGTGGCAGAGATTCCTGTGAAATCACTCACGCACTACAGGCAATTTAACATATTTGTATTAAAAGCTACTCTTCCAGAGCTCTGTTCATATAAAAGCTTTCTGTAGCACTGATTTTTTTTAATGTGCGTGTGTGTGTGTGTGTGTGTGTTTGTACTGGGAGCAGGTTTGCAGGTAATCGTGTTTGTTTGTGTGCAGGTCTGCATTTTGCCGCAAGTCAAATCTAAATGTGCTGACTTTCCGCTTTATGAATGACCCGCATCCCCTTCACACTGCACAAGGGAGGTAGTTATCTCCCACAGCAATTATGTGTACAAATGAATAAAAACAGAAATGCAAGCACACACACACACACACACACTGTGTGTGTGTGTGAGAGAGAGAGAGAGAGAGAGAGAGAGAGAGAGAGAGAGAATGCAAAACTTGACTTGAATTGCACTTTTACATAATTGCATAATTCGGCATTCTCATAGGTCCAGAAACATGCGGTGCAAACCGGAGTCATTTATCACACTGGGAATAACGTCAGCGTACACAGTTCAGGTCTGTGTACGCTCTCTCTCACACTGCTTTGTCAGCAGCTCTAACACCTCTGCTCGTCTCTGTACAAGTATACAGAGAAAAAGTTGATCAAATCTTGATTGTACATAAGCCTCTGAATGAAATTAGTAAAGATTAAAACTCTTACGGCCGTCCTGCCGTAGGTAAATAATCAAAGACGGGGTTGATAAAGCGGAGATCCGATTTCCGCCGCAGAGTTGACTATTTTCTTGACGAGACCATTTTTTAAAATGCATTAATGAATGACACATTGTGCTTTGGAATCGTTTCTGATTCCATCCACCCTTTCGATCACTTACTTTATAGCAGCTATAAACAGTCGTTCCTTCACTCGCCTCTCTTTATCTCTCTCTTGAAGTTAATAAGACAAACAAAATGCATCATGAGATGTTAGAGAGGAACTGTAAAAGCATAAACTCAAGCTTTCACACGGTGGAACTCGGATTTGACTAAATAAGAAGACATCCATCACGAGCTATGTTTCCATCCAAGTTGCGAATTTAACTTATTATAATATGGCGTATAAAGCAACGTTTCCACCCCGTGTGTTCTCGCCGCTGTTCTTACTTTTCTGAGCCAATTATCCAATCACGTGATTCGTTGAGGTAAAGTCACATGACTTTTTTTTTTAATAATGCGCATCGAAATGATCCGCCTCAATAGAGCGCATACGTTTTTTTTCCTGCGCATTCTGGGGATTTTATTCGCATCTGGCGTTTCCATCCAGCGTTTTTTTCTGTTGCGATATCCCAAAATTCGCATAAAAATACGTGAATGGAAACATGGCTAGTTTCTTTCGCAAGTTTCAGGAGTTAACTGGCTTATTTTTTTTAAAAAAGATGGCAATCGAGACATTTCAACTTAATTTACTTAGGTTCAATGAAAGTTCAATGAAGGACATAATAAGCTGGTATGTAAAAAATAAACGCGCGAAATTGCTCTGTAATGCAACAATAATGCTGCAGAATTTGACAGTGCACATCTTCGTTATGTTATAGATGCCGCAGTGGACTGCAAAAAAATAAATAAAATAAAAATAAATAAATAAATAAATAAAGGAATACAGTTTTTACTGCAGACTTTTAATACGAAGGAGCATGTTCTACACGGCATTATCTTTTCATTAGGATTAAGCTCGTTGAGGATTTTAATGACATATCAGCCACAATAATGCCCTCCATGTCGTTTACTCATTTAATTCTGACACAAGAGTGTTTATAATTAAAATATTTATCTATGTGCTACTGAAATTAACTCGTCTTTAGTCCTGGGCCTTTTTTTTTTTTTTTTTTCTGTCTCCGCCCCACATTATGCCACTGGTCTGTTCTCTGATTGTATTCACCTGTTTCGAGTTAGCCCTTGATTAGTTTGCCTACCTTTTGCAACATGATGTTGTGAATCCTCATGAAATGTTTTCTACATTACCATAATTAATGTGCATGTGTATTAGTTTACATAGAGTTTACATAACGCTCTCCGCCTGTACTATGTTATACCTGTAATATAGAGCACATTGACTTGACGCTCTTGCATCCTGACACCCAGTACCGTACCTTACAGGCGTACAGAAGCAGACCTGAGGCCTGTAAGCACTCAGATACAAAAGCAGAGACAGAGAGACCTATGGGTACACACGGCTTTCAGCTCTTTCCTCTCTGACACATGCCACTCAGGGTGAAAATGTGTATCACAGGGCTGTTAGTACCTGTCATACAGTTCCTCCTGGTAGCAGTCGTAGTCCAGCTCGTACTCTGATCTGCAATGAGACAGAAAGAGGAAGAGTGTGAGTGAAAAGCACAAAGAAGCTGTCATTTAAGCTCACACACACACACACACACACACACACACACACACACACACACACACACACACACACACGACGGCCTTTACTCTGTCCATTCTTACACCCGACAGTGAAGACTCAGTGCTCGTGTGTGACCTTGTTGTCATGTGTCAAGAGTCAGAGGCTTGGGCCTTTAAGATTAACGCAGGTGGATAAGTGAGTTCTGACAAACACATCTCCTCTGGATTGACATGATTTTTTTCAGGACAAATCTTTCCATTCTACACCAAAGTGCCCAGTCTAGAACTGCTGGCACCTGTCATAAAAATTCACCCTAGCATTGGGAGATTGTGAGCGTGGTCAGGGGTCCAAGGGAGCAAAAACAGACCGTACTGTCTGGGTGGGAGGGAGCGCATACTCTCTCTTCCCTGTTAATCACAGCAACACTAGAAAATTGTAAGCGTCTGTAAACTGTGAGCTTGAGGCCCTGTTTACACGAGTGCGTTTGGGGTTTCCTACGGTTACGCCTGTCGTCTTCACTACTCCGGACTTCTCTACTACACACTTTTGGGAAAACGCCGAAGACCCCGTTTTAGTTTGAAAACGCCGGGCTCGTGAGACGACACGCGCTGTTCGTACACTGAAGCCGGTTGAGAATAGCTGTTTGTTTTTGACGCTTCTCTGATAGTTGAAAATCCCCGTTAATTGTCTTCTGCTATGTGCTGATAAAATTAGCACCTGATTTATGCTATGAGTGAGTGCAGTGATGATAATGAGACCTGAGACTGTAATGACCTGTCAGTGAGTGTGTGAGAGAGAGAGAGAGACAGACAGAGAGAGAGAGAGAAATTGAAAAACAGTGGAGCAAGGCACGGTCACATTTCACTTTGACGTTTGCACACATTATCATTTTTATGATATTATTATTATTATATTTTTTTTTTAAATATAGCTACAGACAGTGTATAGCTCATATATCACAAGTACATGACAGTTCTGGGCCGTGTTTATTTTATCTGCATGAGGCAAGGAAGCGAGGTAAATGAGAATACCCAGTGAGAATGCCCAGTGCTTTAAGTGACACACACACACACACACACACACACAAACCACTCTGTTACTGGAAATTCTCCAAGCTTCTAATTCCTGTTGCTTTCAGTTAACAGATGTATCTGTAAACATGTCAGGCACTGCGACCAGCTGCTGCAGCCCCCCTTCCACAACAATTGTGAGCACATACAATTAAACAGGTGCAGGCCTGAGAGACAACATTCAAAATAAAAACAAGGCCACAGACAATTCTTGATCAAAACAGTGCTTTATCACAACAAAGAGGCAAGGTTTCGATCCACTGCTGGATCTTCTCAGGTTGAATACAGTACTTCACTCACACTCACACACACCCGGCCTGTCAAGCACCTAAACAAAGCGAGGACCCGAGAAGAAGTACTTATTGCCAGAACTGCACATGCCTACTGATCATAAAGGTTCATTAAGCAAAAATCAAAAGATATGTGGAGAAAGGCGCTTTAGTGGAGCTTGTGACTTTATTGAAACAACCTGTGAGCGGTTAACGGCTCCGACGTTGCCAGCTTTTCCTTGAGTGGAGGACCTCATCAGGTCAGGAGTTTTTCCACTTCCTTTAAAGGAAGCGAAATCCTCATTTATTGCTGACAATTGCGTTAAAATTCCATAAGGAATAAAACACTCGTTATAGGAAAAGAATCAACGGCAGAATGGCGTGATTAGGCATCACACGACACATTACTGTTAGTAATATAGCATCATAATCATTACCTGTAACAGAGGTGTTTTTATTCCTTTCATACAATGTCGATCGGCTAAATTTTTATTTATTAAAGAACGACACATCATACGTCAACCCGGCGTCTTCACCGGCCTCTCGTTTGTCTCTTATGAAGATAATACAACAATACACATGAGAAAATGTTCAGAAAAAAACATCCACTTTGAGATCTTTGAGATCACTTTGAGATCCGTCCATCTTCTATACCGCGTATCCTTTTCAGGGGCACGGGGAAACCTGGAGCCTATCCCAGGGAGCATCGGGCACGAGGCGGGGTACACCCCGGACAGGGTAGAGGTTACCACGTTTGCCTCATACCTTCAGGGTTGGAGGTTTGACTCCTGTCTCCGCCTCGAGTGCGCGGAGTTTGCGTATTCTCCCTGCGGGTTTCCTCCGGGTTCTCCGGTTTCCTATCCCAGTCCAAAGACATGCGCTGTAGGCTGATTGGCGTTTTAATTGTCTGTAGTGTGTGAATGTGTGTGTGTGCGACCCAGAGTTCCCTGGGTCATGCTCCAGGCTTCCCCGTGTCCCTGTGCAGGATATGGAAAATGGAAAGATGGTCAAATCCGATTCACGTCCCATGAGAACCCAGGCTTTTCTAGAAAATGTCCCAGACTTATTAAGCGTAATGTCCATCTTCACTAGGTGTAAAAAAGTTAACTAATCCTGTCGGTGAAGATGTAAAGCGATATTACCTAAGATTGTTAGCTGGTAGAGCTAACAGTCCCAGGCCTGTCGGGGAACTGAGGTTAAGCCTTTCGTGTGACGCTGATGGATGGAAGAGTTCCGTGACTGTCAAGAACGACAAACTGTTTTCGAGCTAATGAAGATGCTTTTGGTGATCAAAACATCGCAACTCTTTAAAGTGACAACATAGAGAGTACGCAACAATTTACCTCCCTCGGCACCCGGCCATTGATCATCGGGATTCAAACTTACGACGTCCTGATGATAACGCTACGATGGACTGTGTATCAGGTTCATGAAGCTGAGAGAATTCTTGGTCGATATATTACTGTTGATTTATAACTCTAAAGCAGAACATTTGAGCCTAAATAAATGTTCATTTTTCACACACACGTACACATACACTCTCTCTCTCTCTCTTTCTCTGTCCTGGCAGCGGGCTACAAATAATCACTAATAAGTGGCAGCGTTTATGCTCCATACAGGCTTTGCCAAATGTGGTTTACGATTGCGCCTAAGCCCGGGGTGATTAATGAGACGGCCCTCTGTTTTTCTGAATGCATCTGCAATCGGAGACGGCGCACATCTACATTTTCCAGTCAATTTTGGGCAGCTCTGAATCATTGCTCGTACTTCTGCTGACACTTTTATTATCCTGTTAGACTGAAAGCTCTGTCTCGCAGCCAATCACTGTCTGTCAGCGACTCAAAAAAAAAAAAAAAAAAAACCCCTCCAGGTTGTAAATCAAGAGAAGTAAACAACGACACGACAGATTTCGCAATAGCACAAAGACAATTATGGCTAAAATGGACAATTTATTTGTATTTCCAATAAGACTGTGACTGACAGAGACGGTTCAAGAGTTGATTCTCTTTGTGAGATGAGAAAGCAGAGAAGCTATCGCGACGTCCTGCATCCTTTCTAACGTTCCTAGATACTGTTATCGGTGTGACATCATGCAGGTCAATTTAGCCTCGTTTTCCCTTCAGAAGGTGTCATCCTGAGAGCAGTCCTTTAGAGAATCTTTAGAGAATCACTGCTTCGCAATTCTTTGAGTGAAAGCCTGTTATCAAAATAATGCACACATCTGTAGAAAAGCTGATCGCCCGTCTCGCTGGGTCAGAGCATCTCCAAAACTGCTAACGTCTTGGTGCCAGATACCAAAGCACAACTTCTGAGTTCTTGTGGAGTCCATTCCTCTACGGGTCAGAGTTTTTTTTTTTTGGTCACACAAGCGGGACCTACACAACATTAGGCAGGTGGTTTTAATGTTATGGTATTGGGGTATAATACATAATATTACTATTATTGTCAAAAATATCATGACATTGCAAAAAGACCTTGAAAGAATACACTAAGGTTTATCAATCCAGTTTCTATTCAGTAAGAAACAAAAAACAAAAAGCTATGCGCGCGCATGTGTGTGTGTGTGTGTGTGTGTGGTCGACGATAGTGTGAAAGTGCTGCTATCTAACCATCACAGGGCCATTTCAACTGAGGGAGGACACCAGTTATTTTCTCCTGTTTTCTTGCTCTATAAGTGCTATTAGAAATGATAGGGTCTTCAGAGGCTGTAAATTGGAATAGTTCCACTCAAGAAAGAGGTGCCAGGAGCACTCAGCTTCACCTTCAGACACACACACACACACACACACACAAACGCTAAAAGCTTATCAGAAACTCTCAGAGTTGGACGTGTGGTCGTGAGCTTTTTAGTATAGCTATGGCTTGTGTGTATGTGTGTGTGTTAATGTGTAAGGCATTATATGAAAGTCCACCCCAAGTACACAGCAGAGACAGAGAGATGTTCTCACCAGTGTTTTCCCGTGTCTCGAATTTGTCTCCAGTGGCCAATTGTGATTGGATTTTGCGACGAGACTTAAATAATGAAGCTAGTGGTCCTTCATTTAGTAAGCAACCTATCAGGAGTAGATAGTACCTCACAACATTTACTCTTTTACACTTACACGGGCAATGTTTGAAATAAATTGCACCTGTAAGAGTTTAAATTTAACATTTAAATGCCATTCTGATATGAACATGACCAAGACTGAGGAGACATGTTTATTTATTCAGTGTATGCCTTTAAGATTGTTATTGTTTTGTATTATTATTATTATTATTATTATTATTATTATTAGTGGGCCAAGCACCAAGGTAGGCATCTAATTGTTATTCTATGCTTTCTTCTTCTTCTGGCAGCCCATAGAACCATCTGGTAAAAAGTTGTGAAATTTGGCATATTGATTGGGGAGTGTCTAAGAAACATTCGGACCAAATTTAGGCCAAGTGTTTCCAAAGCTCTAGAACCACCATCAGGTCAAATTTGGGCCTAATTAGGGAGAACTTTTATGTCATAACTTTTGAACTTTGTGTCCAAAATTTAAAAGCCTCTTTGGATTCCCTGGGTCAAGACGAGTTCAACACACCCTATGACGACATTTTCCACCTAATTACGGTAGATTAGATCTTGGATTTTGTTAAAAACTGTTGTTGTTGTTTTTTTTACGCTACTCTTCCTTCAAATTTTGTCCACTCATGACCAAACTTGGCACACAACATGTCCAGAGTAAGCAACACAAATGTTATCAAGAGAATCTTGATATTGAAAAAGGTTTACCCATAATGGGCTAACAGTTCTGACAGTGAGGCTGCCAAACAGGAAGTGAGGCGGTGTCTCAGCATCGACACCAGATCATTTTTGGCTCCTCACCGGACTGAAAATTTTGCTCTTGTTCATTATCTAGCTATGAGGAAATCCTTTAACCACTGTAAGACTGGATGCTAATGTAAAAACTGGTACTATTATGGGCTTTTTAAAATCAGGATTCTTAATTTACATGTTAGTGATTTTTGTTTTTCAAAAGATTTTTTTTAAATAGAAAAAAATAACAAACAGTTAAAGAAATTGACTAACTTATTAGTAGAGATGGCAAAATACCACTTCTTTTCCAATACTGATACTGAAACCTTGAGAACAGTCCATGTAGAAGTAATAGTTAAAGTAGTAGTAGTAGTAGTAGTAGGAGTAGTAGAAGTAGTAGTAGCAGTAGTAGTATTAGAAGTAGAAGTAGTAGTAGAAGTAGTAGTAGTAGAAGTAGTAGTAGTAGAAGTAGTAGTAGAAGTAGTAGTAGTAGAAGTAGTAGTAGAAGTAGTAGTAGTAGTAGTAGAAGTAGTAGTAGTTGTAGTAGTAGTAGAAGTAGTAGAAGTAGTAGTAGAAGTAGTAGTAGTAGAAGTAGTAGTAGAAGTAGTAGTAGTAGAAGTAGTAGTAGTAGAAGTAGTAGTAGAAGTAGTAGTAGTAGAAGTAGTAGTAGAAGTAGTAGTAGTAGAAGTAGTAGTAGTAGAAGTAGTAGTAGAAGTAGTAGTAGTAGTAGTAGTAGTAGTAGTAGTAGTAGTAGTAGAAGTAGTAGTAGAAGTAGTAGTAGTAGTAGAAGTAGTAGTAGAAGTAGTAGTAGTAGAAGTAGTAGTAGAAGTAGTAGTAGAAGTAGTAGTAGTAGAAGTAGTAGTAGAAGTAGTAGTAGAAGTAGTACACAGTAAAATCCCTAGTGTTAAATTAACACCCAGAGTGTTTATATGAGTCCAATGGACTTATATAAACACTGAAGGATGTTAATTCAACACTGTGGGTGTTAAATCAACACCGATGATTTTGCTGTGTAATAGTAGTAAAAGTAGTAATATTAGTAGTAGTAGTAGTAGAAGTAGTAGAAGTAATAGAAGTAGTAGAAGTAGTAGTAGTAGCAGAAGTAGTGGATGTGGTAATAGTAGTAGTAGTAATAGTAGAAGTAATAGAAATAGTAGAAGTAGTAGTAGTAGCTTTAGAAGTAGTAATAGTAGTAGTAGTAGAAATAGTAGAAGTAATAGAAGTAGTAGAAGTAGTAGTAGTAGCTTTAGAAGTAGTAATAGTGGTAGTAGTAGTAGAAATAGTAGTAGTAGAAAAAAGAGAAGTCCATTTTTCACATTTTGAGTGACTATGCTCATGAAAAAGTGAAAGCATCTTATCTTATAAGAATCTTGTATGCTTATATCTTATAATCTTAAATCTTTTAATCTTATATCTTATATGTTTCTACCTAAAATTAAATCTTCCAATTAGCAAACGTATCTGCCAATAAACTGGCTTGAAATGAGTAAAATGATCAATATGCTTAATAAAAAAATAAAATAAAAATAAAATAAGAAACTTAATGAAAACTGTTAGAGCAATTTTGCTGATATAAAAATTATTTTCACTTGCTAACATGCTGATTTTGCAGAGAGACAGGAAAACCGCTCGAGGGCTGTGCAATAATAGACGTGTCTAGAAGTGATAAGAAGTAATCTAGTGAAGATGCAGGTGATGAGTTGATGATCTGAAGACACACAGAGTAAATAAATACCTCAAAACCTGAGTTACTGCAATTGAGCATTGTACATTTGTGCATTTATCTGTCTAACAGACATACTGTAATCCCCTTACAGTCTACCCACAAACACACACACACACACTCACACACACACACCCACAATACAGAGCCACATGCCTACATAATGGGACCAAAATGATTTATAATCAGCTGTATCTAATGGATTGCCCTGCTGCAAGGCAAATTATGAAAAGAAATTAATTAGCCTTTAGCAACCCTGCTGTCGCTTTCTGTCTCACACACGTCTCATCATGGGGGGTCGGAAAGAGGGGTGGTGGGGTGTATGGAGGCGTGAGAGAGATGAGATAGGTGAAGGATTGTGGATCTTTCAGTCTCTGACATGATGCTAGAAATAATTAAGGTGTAAATGCGCTGCTCTGGTCATGCCACTGTTAGTATGTGACTGACATATTAGTGAGCTGTTATAGCAGAGTAATATACAGTAATAAAAAAAACTCAGAAATCCTTTCGTAAATGCTAATTAAAGCTATCTTTACAGAACATTTCGCCATATTAATGATTATATATATATATATATATATATATATATATATATATATATATATATATATATATATATATATATATATATATATTTATATATATACACACACCGGTCAAATGTTTGTGGACACTCGACTGAAATGTTTCTCATGATGTTAAAAAGCTTTTGATCTGAAGGTGTGTGATTAAACGTGTGAAATCTGTGTCGTAGACAAAAATATAATCGTGTCGACTTATTCGTTTCCTTCATTAGAAAACTGACACTTTATTTACAAAAATAGATGTTTTTAAACGGACGACTCGGAGGGAAATATTCCGAAAAGCAGCGGATAAGAGTCCGGCGTCGGTGTGAACTCCTTTAATACTGTTTAAAAAGCATCTCGGGGAAATCCCTCAAGAAATCGCTCGAGAAAACGCAGAGAATACATTTCTGGAAATTCTAGGCAGAAAGGGGCGTCGACTTTGAAGATTTTAAAATACTAAATTACTTGGATTTATTCTGGATTTTTTTTTTTTTATCACAACATAATTTCCATAGTTCCATTTGTGTTACTCCAGAAATGTCGATAGAGATGAACACACACACACACACACACACACACACACACACACACACACACTTGTTCATTCCATCTGCTGTCAGAAAGTTTCAACTTTCAACTATTCCCCTTCTGTTTTCTCTCTGCCTTTTGTCTCTTTCTTTCATTCCTTGCAGTCTGTCATTTCTCCCGCCCCTCGTTCCTGCTCCTCTCTCACCATCTCCTACTCTTTGATTTTCACTGTGATGGGTGATGGTCCATTTCTCAGTGTGTGTGTGTATGGCTGTACTGAGGAGCTGTTAGTACAGCCATTGCAGTAACAATGTTCTTCAACTGCACAATCTAACAAGAACCGAGCAAACTTTTAATTTTGCTTTCAAACTAAAACTAGAAAACCTAGAATAGTTGTGACGGTAATGAGAGAAATAATGGAACTCTTGGATCAACATTCTTCCTTGGTCAGCCAAATAACTAATAAAAAGCAGGTAATAGGTTTTAAATGGCCACTGTCAACAAGAATAGCTTCACAACTCCAAGGTCGGGGGTCCGATTCCCACCGTGGCCCTGTGTGTGTGGAGTTTGCATGTTCTCCCCGTGCTGCGGGGGTTTCCTCCGGGTACTCCGGTTTCCTCCCCAGTCTAAAGACATGCATGGTAAGTGTATGAATAGGTGTGTGAGAGTGTATGTGATTGTGCCCTGCGATGGACTGGCACCCTGTCCAGAGTGTACCCCGCCTTGTGCCCGATGCTCCCTGAGATAGGCTCCAGGTTCCCCGTGACCCTGAAAAGGATAAGCGGTATATGCGTAAGGAATAATCGACTCCGGTCCATTGATTTTTTAGAAAAATAATGCACACATGCGCCGGTATTTCGTGTTGGAACTACACCTCGGGTTTGCGTTATTTTTCGAATAATTCAATAATCCAGTCGATAATTATTCCTTACATATTTCTGGAAAATCAGTATTGCTTGTCATTTTGTTTGGCTTTTAGATCTGTGGTGCACAGTAGGTAACGTTTCCGTCGTTTCAGTTAACTTGGCGAAGTGATATGGAACTGTAATGCGGTCAAGGCCGGACTGGAACTTCTGTCAACCAATCAGAATGAAGTATTAAACAACACTGTGGTATAAGTTACACATAATTATTTGTAACTATATTCACCATTCTTTGACTGTTGTGTGAAAAAATCCTAGGATATCAGCAGTTTCGGAAATCCTCAAATCAGCCCGTCCATGCCACGCTCAGAGTCACCGGGATCACGTTTCGGTCTCCATCCAGATGTTCGATTTGAACATGAGTTTATGCAGCTGACACATGATTGGCTGATTAGATAATCGCATGAATGTGCAGGTGTTCCTAATGAGTAGACGGTGAATATATACAGTATAAACACCTCAACTAATGTAAAGCACACACACACACACACACACACACATACACGGTTCTCGTTCACTCAGAGCGTTTGTTTTCTGTACAGCACTCTTTCTAGGAGTGTTTTCAGGGATACACTGATTTATCCTCAGATAATGTTCACACTCTGTCATACACACAGTAATAAATCAGCATGCTACAGTGTGCCTAATAGCCTGGAAACTTGATTTCCTGCCACTTCAGCTGTTCTCCAATCCAACTTGGTGAGATTAGTGTGTGTACACACACACACACATGCACACACAAACACACACACACACACACACACAAACACACACACACACACAGGGGACTGACCTTCCATTCGCAAAACAGCCGAGATATTTGGCACATAAACTTTGTCAAGACAGTTCACAATACAAATACTGCCACAGCCAATTTCTGTTTCACTCCATTTTCCGTGTCCTTGTGTGTGTGTGTGTGTGTGTGTGTGTGTGTGTGTGTGTGAGAGAGAGAGAGAGAGAGAGAGAGAGAGAGATAGATAGAAAGAAACCAGGAACCAATGAAGTGTGTGTGCTCACTTTGCCCTGCTGCTTACTCTACTCTACACTTTTTCCTCTCAGATGTAACTGAGCATTTCCTGCTTGGCGTGCAGGAAATTTTTTGCTTATTGCTCCCTTAACATGGTCACACTCGCCCTCAGCATCAATCCACCTGTCTCAGTGCCGGCCTGCGTGCGGAGCCGAGCCGAGCCGAGCCGACGCGGGAGGTCAAACTCGGATTTTACAATGCTATCAGTGAAAAGTGCTGAGTTTCTGAACAGCTAAATATCTGCCTTAGGCTAAGCTGCAATCATGCCATGCCTCTCCCTGAGGATTTAACACGCACTTAATGGCTGAAAGAATCACTGCAGTTTGTAGGCCACCTCGCGTAGTGCTAGAAAAAAAAAAATCTATGATTACATGGACTATTGATGTTTTTTGAAAATAGAATTTGTACCTTACTTTTTCCATCCATCCATCCATCCATCTTCTATACCGCTTATCCTTCCTTCAGGGTCACGGGGAAAAATGGAGCCTATCCCTGGGAGCATCGGGCACAAGGCGTGGTACACCCTGGACGGGGCGCCAACCCATCGCAGGGTACAAGTGCACACACAACATGGACAATTCGGAAATGCCAATCAGCCTACAGCGCATGTCTTTGGACTGGAAACCCAGAACTCTGCAAACACAGGGACGGAGGCAGGAGTCGAACCCCGAACCCTGGAGGTGTGAGGCAAACATGCTAAACCACAGTGATCTTGATTTCTCAACGGGGTTGGGGGGGGTTAGTAATTCTTACTCCCAAATGTCTTTGATCTTTCTTCCTTTCCCCAATCAAATCTTTATTTCCAACCTGCAATTAGTTCCCATTAAACAAACTACAAGAGACTCGAGTTGAGGGTGTAAATGAATGATTCATTCGGATCTTAAAACTTGTCCATGTGTATGTAATTGTTGGTTGTAGCCAGTATTTAATCCTCGGTCATTCAAAATGCACTTTGTGGCAACAGTTTGGGAAATGCCCATATCTGGGCGTGACAGTCGGGTGTCCACAAACTTTTGGTCTTATAGCGTATATTATTCCATAGCACATGACTATATGATCATTAGTTATTTTAAGGCTGTCCAATTTGCCACGAACGGGATTTGAACCCATGACCTTTCAACTATAAGGCAAATACATATGGATAGAGATTAGACCGAAAAGTTCTGAGTGCAAGAGTGTACCGAAATATTCCCTCTCGGGTTTTATTTTGTTTCTCAATTTCGAATTAGTGAGATACAGATCAAGGAGATGGAAAGGACTGTCACAGTGCCAGTGTGAGGGTGTGAATGGCGTGAGTGTGAGAGTGTGAGAGTGAGAATATTGGATGGATGTGTTTGAGGCTCGGGCAGCGATCCAGACTGGAGCTGCTCTTTCCAGACACACAGACACTAATAGACTCGGGCTGGATTATTAGGGCGGGCAAAACCATTTCTCACTGATTGATCTCTTCATTATAGATGGCGGCTAAAGTGCACACAGCTGCCCATCGGGATGCCGAGGCTGTTGGGGGGGACGTGGACGGGGGGACGACTCTGGTCTTCTCTGGAGCTCCAGAGAGATTAGGCATGTGTCTAATATGACATTTTCATCACGTTTTGTCCTGATTTACAAATATTTGTAAAAATGATTGCAAATTTTCCTGCAGGCTAGACGTTTCTTTATGCAACATATGAACCACAAAAGAAACCTTGTGGGGTTTTTTTTATCCCCTTACATACTGATGCACGCCTAAATACATTTTATCTGTTACGTATTAAAATAGCTGTGAGCCACCTTAGCGATTCTTGCTAACTTTAAGCTGCGCTGCTTATAATTAACGGGGTTATGCCGACAGAAAGCTGAGTTTTCAACACAAGCATTAAACGAATTGCGTACTTGCTTCTGAAAAACAAAAACAAAAAGGTCTTCATCAAAAGTGCTGAGTCATTCGCAAAGGGCACATCAGTAATTAGCGTTAGCATACTACAGACTCGATGTGTGCTTACTAATCGTACTTTATACTGAGGGACAAACCCCTGCTCTAATGTTCTAGTGCCTGCCAGGTTGGATTACGACCAGCTGCATAATTGACCGTTCACACACATGTACTAACATACTGCAGGTGTGAGCAGACAACGTATACACACACACAAACAAACAAACTGATGCTTTAACTCTCTTTCACACACAACACACACACACACACACACACACACACACACCACTTTCTCTCGCACACATTTGTTTCTTTCATGCCTCATGCCAATAGGCTGATGTACATCTATCTGTACAGAGGCTCTTATCACAGTGTTTCTGATTGAGATCGTACGTCTACACTGTACTGCCCTTCCTCTGATATCGGCCTCTCAGATCTCTCTTTCCGCTATCGCTTCAGTGCCATACATCAAACAGCGCAGAGACACTATGCTAATGACCTCAGTGACCGAGAACCTTCCGGCAAAATAGTGAATCACATAATTGAAAAGGAAGGAGAACGGGGAAGAGATCAGGAAATGAAACAGAGGCACAAATCCAATTCAGCAAAAATCACTGTCGATCTGCAGACACATGGACAATTTTTCCAAGCTATAATTATTACAACATTAGCATACCGCATTAATGACATTATTTTGACGGTGTTTGATCATTTTAAACCACGCCCGAGCTTCTAAAATGGTGGACACGACAAAAGTTTGGTAACCTGCTCTCATGAGAAATGTACTAATTCAAATAAAGAAGTATTAAATTGCCGTAATGGCTAGAATCATAATCGATTCCATACAAATAAAGTTAAAAACAAACGAGCGCTAATACTGCCCCAACACAAACTTACCCTAACAGGAATCACCTCAGGGTTAGAACAGTAAAATTGGTGAAAATCAAGTGTAGAATGCCAAGCAAAGCAGAGGAATGTTAAAAAAAACAAAAACAAAACAAAGTTAGCATGTTTAGCAGAGTTAGTACACGTGGCTACAGCTAATGACTCAAGCTAAAGGCTAACAACGCATTCGAACAAGGTTGTGTATTCGCCATGTTTACAAAAAGAGTTCTGACTCCTTTGGTGTTCATTACATCAAAAGATGGACGTTTCTCAGAGCTCAGAGTCACAGAGTGACGCAGTGTTACAACGACACGTCTCAAAATGGCGGAAACGACCCAAGTCTGCTTAGCCATCAAATGCTAAGTGCCACTGCGTTGTAATTAAAGTCGAGTCTTTAGGGAATTTACCATCATGTGAAGAAAATGTTTATACTCTCGGTGGTTTTGTCTTATTTCCAATGTTATTTTGGTTGTAAATGAACGACAGCAATGGGTAACCTTTGCCGAAAAAGCCTTCCTGTTTCAAAAGCAAGACTTTCAATGCACCACAAGAACTAAATTCTTACAGGAACTAAATACAGTATTTATTTATTTTATGATTATTTATTTAAATTGTTTGACATGCTTAATATTCATGTTAAGGAAAATTATTTTTAAGTAATGTTTGTCAAAAAAAAAAAAAAAACGACTAAAAGGAGGAAATACAATAATGCACAATACCTACAGTATTTACTGTATGTGGACACATAATACAGTATGTCAGTATCAGCTGTTATGTGTATCTCAGAAAGTTGGTCTCAGTTTAAAATGATCTATTGTATTGTGATAAATGATGTATGCAGATGTTTGAACTTTAAAGATAGTGCTGTAGGAGTTTTTTTTTTTCTTCCGTGACACGGCACAGCGAACCCTACAAGAGCAATGTCTTGTTCGGAGACTTAATGCGCGATGTGTGTGTGCGTGTGAGCGTGAGCCTGTAGATAATATGCCATGATGAATTTAAATCACTTCATTATGGTGCAGGTCAGAGCACCGTATCAGCAAGAGAAGAGAGTTGGAGCTTTATAGGCACTAAAAGGCTTTTGCGAAGACAAAGGAGTCCATCGATATACGACGGCCAGCTCGGGCTCCGTGGTCATCGCTGCCCGTTTGCTTGCGTCCTATCGATCTGTGTCGTTACACAAAGGGGAGCGCCTCATTGATTAATGTCCTCGACTACGCTAAAGCCATTACACGCTCAAACACTCTAAGTACCCACGTACACACATCGCCTAATTATCGCCCACACCACTCATGCACACGCACAAAAGAACGCAGGTTGTGCTCTGATCCATGAAGGAACAGAAAACCGGCACGTTGAGCATCAAGCGTCCATGTTCCACGACAAACAGAAAGGGATAAAACCTCAAGCTTGACTGTTACACAAACGCTGCCGAAAGGAATTTCACTGTTACTCAAAGAACTACAGGATATTAGCGAAATCTGTCTGAAAACTCTATTTTCTGCTGAGTCGAATTCTCCAATCTGATTGGTCGGAAGGTGTCGATTCCTTTTCCGATAAAACAGTAGTTCCTCCTGCAAGACAAATCGGAGTTATAATAACGTGTCGTCTATAATAATACACGTATAGAGTGAAACTAACTTGAATGTCTTGAGTTTCTATAATATTACTTCTGATGAGATTATACCGATCAGCCATTACATTACACTTCACCACTGACAGGTGACGTGAATAACGCCGATTATCTCGTTACAGTGGCACCTGTCATTGAGTGGGATATACAGTATTAGACAGCAAGCGAACTGTCAGTTCTTGAAGTTGATGTGTTGGGAGCAAGAAAAATAGGGAAGCGTAAGGATGTGAGCGACTTTGACAAGGGACAGATTGTGACGTCTAGACGACTGGGCACAAGGGGGATGTAATCGATTTTAAAAAATGACATATTAGATTTGTTCAGATCCATGTTTTACCTTTAGTTAGTTCTTTTTTTGGCTAAATGACTCTTAACGCTTGATACAAATGGCTCTGAATGAATGCAATTTATACCCTATTTTATTTACACATATTTTAACTATGCATCCATTTCCTATTATATATAAACGTACAGTATGTGTCCTATAAGTGACGAGTAGTTCATGTAGTTCAAATAATAATAAAAAAATGTTATCCTGTGACTGAATTTCAAATGGTGTTTATCGCACATGTAACGCACTGTGTCGGAACTTCACCACGCATAGCGTTACACCCTACGTAGTGACTACATAAAGCGAATAGAAAGCCATCTGTCACTGTTACATTGTCATTTTTGCGATATTAATGCATAACATTAGTGCTGCTGCTAATGTTCACTATGTCTGTGCCAGGAAAATATTACAGGGTCATTAATATTGAAATGCATTAGAATACTACACCATAATTTAGCACTTAACTGTTAATTTAATTTAAGCAATCATACACTGAATGCGTTTTAAAGGACTTCAATCGCCGCAACATACACCACAGTAACACACACACACACACACACACACACATAAACCTCAGTCAATGCTTGGTTTTCTTTTTACACACCTGTTCGCACCTGATTTACTGAAGGTGACAGCTTCATCGATCAAAACAGACACTGAAGTTAACACCCTCCAGCAAGTCGTCCCCCCCCCCCCCCCCAAAAAAAATGCCATCTTTCTCAACCACGATAAAAAAAAGTGTCTCCACTAAATCTGATAGAGAAGCGATCTCGATGATTTATTAGCATTTGACAGGTTTTCCAGTTACACAGAAAGATATCACGCCGACTATTCACCACACAAAGCCAATGAGAGAACGCACAGAAACGCTTTGTCTGCACTGAGAAACTGCTCGCTGAGATTTTGATCAGCTCATTACCGTGAATTGCCTGTGAAGCGCCAACGTTGACCTGAAGATCACCCAGAGTTCTTTAGGATTGCATTTGAATTGCCACATTCACGGACAAAAACCCATTGGAATAAATAGGCTTTATATAATGGGCTGGTCAATAACAGTGTTCTTTCAGATAAGCAGATCGATACAGTGATTCAGCACCACCTTATTCACGACGCACACCCGTGTCACACACTGAACGTTCTACTATCTAACAAAGAGTATCTACGACTTCTCTTCTAATACACTAGTACATTTCATGACGGTTTTTACTTTGCATCTGAAATGCATTCAATTAACACGAATGAACAAACGCTTAACATAGTTATCCTCTCGTAACAAGGATCGGTTGGCAGAGTCTGTAAACTGACCTGAAGGCTTTCAGTATTTCAGTGTATGTAATATTAGTATTCATACCACAGCGCTGTTGAATTTCTTCATTCTGATTGGTCAGAAGGTGCTTCAGGGGTTTCCCTCCTCCCCCGGTGCAAGGATGTTTAACTGTAAAACCGTATAAGTTCATTTAACTCAAAAAAAAAAAATAATAAGAGAAAACTAATTACCTCAAAATTTTTAAGTTGATAAATCAATTTCTTTACGCCAAATACACTTAGAGTTCGTTGAGTTCATTTTTTGTTATATTTAAGTGTATTCGGCTTAAAGAAATTATCAACTTAAAAATTTTGAGGATAATTCTTTTGAGTTAAATGAACTTATCCGGGTTTTACAGTGCGTGATCTGCGTGTCTCAATTCTGAAGGTCTCTAGTTTGTGTCACGATGTACCCTAACCAAATTGTTTTGTGTTCTTGGTATGTGTTGTTTCGAGCATTCCTAATCACCCCGCTTTTCATCCTCACGCTCTCTCTCTCTCTCTCTCTCTCTTCTCTCTCGCTCTCTCTCGGTTCTTCTTCTTCTCTTATTATCTGGTATAGACTAGACGTCTTGTAGTTCTTATGTCACTCGAACATACTTAATAGATGATTTGATTTTATCTATGGCCTGCTCCAATTGACATTTATGATTCTTTATCAAAATGGTAAATGGTCTGCACTTATATAATGCTTATTTCACCTTAGCAGTTCTACAAAGCGTTCTCTCATTGGTTCTCAGAGCTGCCATGCATGGTGCTAGCTTGCCATCGGGAGCAGCTTGGGGTTCGGCGTCTTGCCCAAGGACACTTCGGCACGTGGAGTCATGCGGGCTGGGAATCGACCCGCCAACCCTACGATTAGTGGACAACCCGCTCTACCACCTGATCCACAGCCGCCCAATATCAATATTTCTGTGTGTATAAACTGTGTACTTTCTATAACATTAAACTAAGAAGCTTTCTGGATCTGTGACTGGTATCGGACAAAGAACTTAACACACGGCAACAGGCAGAAAGCATTTTCAAGCATTTTGAGTGTTAATTTTGAGGATTAATGTGCTGTCAGACTCACTGAGGATCCCTACAGTCTCAGAGATCATCTTTTTTTTGTTTTTTTTATGTCCAGGTACGTTTGAAACAATAGATTGAATTAATATCTCATGGGAACAAAAAACAACAACAACAACAACAACAACAACTCTAGAATTTCCCATTAAGAAAAACAAACAACAGTCTGTCAGTATGTTTGGTCATCAGCAAATTGTAGCTTAATCACGTCAATGCCGGTGTAAAGAATATAGTTGCAAGATTAGCATGATGATGCAAGATTAGCGTGTAAAATTGTTAACACGTAAAGCTGATGTTGTAAAAGTCTATTAACTGAGTCTCAGTCTTTAGCCTAGCTCGCCGAAAACATAATGGAGCACTGATAATAACGCTGACAACGTCTCTAGCGAATCTCTCGATGAACTATATTTCCTGTTATGAGGTGGTAGTCATGCTAGCTAAACTATGCTATCGACCAAACAACATAACACTTATAAAAAACACTCATTTTTCAACTTTTAAAACCAACGCAATCTTCATCAGATTATATACAGGTTAAAAATGAGATGAAAACGGACACTTATCTTGATTAGCTCTTACTTGTTATTAGCAGAAAAGGGTGAATTAATTGCTAAAGTGTTTTGGATTTTATTTTTCCTCATGTAGCATGTAGTGCAGCTTGAGAGAAGTGCATTAAAAAAAAAAACATTTTTTATGTACAGTGATTACTGTTGAAAACGTTGAGCGTGTGTAATGAAAAGAAATATTATGTTAACTAAATACTTTCTACAGCATAGAGCTACATCTGCTCCCTGGTAAATATTACATTTCGTGTGCATCGCTTCACACCATTTTGGACATTGATGTGCTGCAAAACAACCATTTCTGTTGTACAAAATAATTGAAAATCACCAGGAAGATATAAACATTAGGGAAAACCATTTGGGTGACTGAAATAACCAAATTTGTGGCCCTTGAAGAAGAGTTCACTATCAGAGGGGAAATGAGGTATGACTCAACCGTTCCTGCAGCTCTCCGGCTTTTTCCACTGTTTGGACATCAGGTTTAATTCTGCTGGACATTGCCACTGCCACCTCCATGACCCATATTGTTTGGGCTAAAGTCCACTAGTGAGAAATACACGCATCGGGTATGCGAACCATGATACCATCCAAGATCTGTCACTGTGTATTAGACATCGGTGAATTGTGTAAGTCCGATTATTAGTCTACTTATTTGTGCCCCTTGAATCGTTGAATCCTTTTGGTCACAACAGAGTCACAGCCATTTGTGAGTCAGTGTCTGAATCAGTGAATTTTAGGTCATGAGGAAGATTCACTTCGCTCTCGTTTAGTGAATCAGTGAACATCATGACCTTTGGAGATTTCCAGCATTTCCGTGCATGTAATATCGTTTTGTGTTTTAAAAAAAATAGACATGCAAGCATATTTCAAAATAATACAAAATTGTAAACCCGGACAAATCGGGCAGTGAATCGGAAAGAATCAATTAACTGAACAGAATCAAGTCTCTCAAGTGAATCATATTTTAATCCGCAAGGATCTTGTAATTTAATGAAATTATTATTACTATTTTTTTGCTGTTATAGAGCATGAATCAACACATTATTAACACAATGATTAATTTAAAGAGCATCATCTACGGTCCAAGCTAAAACAAAGTGCTTTGCCTGAGTGTATCTTCACCACCAGGCTTGTAGTATGTGAGATGTGAGAAGGCGTGGAGATAAATGTTGTCGTGAGAGCCTGGGGAACGTTTGGAGGGGGATGAGCTTGTGTAAAACGCATCACTAGAGACCATCTGTACCACACATGAGCACGATGCTGCAGTCTGAATCCTTCAGCTGACTTTCAGACACAAGTTTCCTCTTAACTTTGTTAATTAACTCACAAATAACTACTGGCAAGATATGAATATGGAGAGCGAGTCGAGCTACAGCACTGCAGCCAGGCGAGGTGAGGGACGTGTGTAATGTGGGAAATAATAATGTGGGAAAGGCGCATTGCTCATTTTTTTTTTACAGCAGTAACAGCAGGTGGCTGTATTTCTGTCCTGAACAGCAGTGAAACATGCAAAAAATAAATAAATAAATAAATAAATAAATAAATACCCCCCCCCCCCCCCCCCAAAAAAAAAAAAAAAAAAACAAAAAAACACTGCACTGAAGTGGATGCTCGATGCTTTAAGTATTATTTTATTACAGTGACCTGTTATAAATATTTTTACTGGCACTGACTGAATAATCTCTTCCTCTCTTTATCTCCCCCTCCCTCTCTCCTTCTGTCGAGCCACACATGAGTTTATGGAGATGCCAGTGATCCTGGCCCTTTCTGCTCTCCTGATCCATCCTGATGATGACCTCTGGATGGGAGCGCTCATCAACTGAAGGCTACATTCGGGAAATTGCTTAGGATGGTACCGCTTGAAGTACCATGAAATGGTTCCTGGACCTCAATTCCACATGGACGTTCTCGCTGTGGTTGCTGGGACTACGGTCGCTGCGATGGCCTCAGGACTGCAATTACCACGTGCAGTTTTGCACTCAGGTCTCCTTTAGTGAACAGTGGACTAGTTCAACAAACAGACTTCATGTTAAAACCATAATGAACTTCACTTTACTTTCACACTATCCGTCGTTACCCAGATGAGGACGGGTTCCCTTCCGAGTCCGGTTCCCCTCGAGGTTTCTTCCTCATATCATCTCAGGGAGTTTTTCCTCACCACCGACACCACCGGCTCGCTCGATTAAAATCTGTATCCTGTGTTTATATGTTTCTCTAAAGCGGCTTTGAGAAAGTGCTATACAAATAAAATTGAGTCGAATTGAATATCTATCGTTCTTTTAACCTTAAATTGTAAGGTATTTATTTAAACCCAGTATGTTGATGCGGCTTCTCACGTTAGAGAGAAACCATAAAGCATAAGTTCTTCCGTCATGAACCCTTTCCTGTGTCGTAAAACTTCAAGTTTGTGCTTTAGCTCTGACTATTACAAAGTGCTGACACTGGAGACTCCTTCCATGAATTTTAAATGAACATGTCCTCACCGGAAACTTCACTATATGAACGCATTTACTTTTAAACCAGTTCCGTGTCCACCGTACTACTGTCTACCGTCAGAGCTGCTGTTACAGACACAAACGAATCAACATCTTCTGACCGATCGGATACGAGAAGTCGACAACGCTGTGGTATATTGTAGTCCATCTACAAAAATGTCCAACCCACAAGACTGTGTGTTAACCCTGCACTTACAGCTGATAAAGTAAAATCCCACAGCTCTGAACGTGTTGCTCGGTCTCATCCCATCCCATCCGGCTTGAGCTCTGGCTGAAATCGCAGGGATTAAAATGTGTTTCCTTTTACTCTCCCTCAACTGAGCATGCAGAGAATTATGATTCACGCTGCTTGAGTGAGCCTGATAAAAGCATTCAGACAAAAGAGCTTAAGAATTTCAATCCATGGCTAAAACGCAAATAAATGAAAGCCAAACACTTCACTTGAGCACTACATATGGGATTAGCCATGCACCGTATTCAAAGGGGCGGAGAAACCGATCAGGTGTTGACCTTAATAGGAAAAGTAAAAAAAAAAAAAAAAAAAAAAACATTAACGCAAGCTATTCGCTCTGCGGTGATGTGGATGAACCTCTGTGCGGATTACATACACAGCCACAAAGAGCTGGCTACCATCCTACAGCGTCAGCATGAGTCAGATTTCAGAGAGAAATACTGAATTACACAAGTACGTGCGTATGAGATGGGTCCTCAGAAATATTTGAGGAGAACAAAAAAACCTGCACAGCTGAGAGAAGGGGGAAATGCTTCTGGAGGAATAATGACCTGCCAATCAGACATGCCTCAGGAGAGCTGCCTAGGGTTTGGTTGTTGATTGACAGATCTGGCATTTGTCCATTCCACCTCACAGGGGGTGGGCGATGCTTCTGCAGGGAGGTGAAGTCGACCTGCACACAGGAAGAGCTCCCAAAACACAGATCCCTAGCCCTCTCAGTGACACACACAGGCATGCAGAGACAAAGCCTGGTGTACTAGATCTTTCCCTAGACTCATGCTAGCGGTTATTAGTGATGCAACTCAACCCGTCTGAGCTCTGTCCGCTTTAGAGCTGACGAGGGCTCGGTTCAGGTCCCGCGGCAGTCGAAATGCAAGGTTCACGAAAAATCCAGCGGGAACTGAAGCGTAGAAAACAGTTAATAACAGCTATTAAACATCGATAAACGGAGGGAACTTTGGCACTGAGTGCGATTTGATGCAGGATCTGACCCGTCTGCCTTACTCCGGCTCTGTGATATGGAAACGTGAGCTAAATACTAACATGAATGTATTGCACTTGGTATGAATAAAACCAACATCGTAACAGCTTTAACATTTATAGAAGGAGTCTCCAGTGTCGGCATTTGGTAACACAGTCAGATGAAGTTTTCCCTCTTGGGTCTTCAGGACGAAGGGCTTTGCGGCCGGTGAGAAAATGACAATTTATAGCTGACACTTTAACTATTTAGGTACAGTATCGTCATCGTGAACAGGACATACCGTGACGCAGTTTCCGACTCCAGATAAGGAATATAATCATGTAAGCTAGCATCATGTAGCTAATTTGTAGTTACTTCCTGCTTGAGAAACTTGAAAACATTTATTCTATTTATTTTTATTTTTTTCTTGCAAAATATGTCATGCAAGTGTTTCAAGATGGGGGGAGAAAAGCAGCCTGGACTTCAATTTAATGAAGCATTGAAGGATTAAAAAAATCTACTTGATTAAAGCGAGCACAAAAATGCAAGGTCTACAGTAGTGATTAGAAGTGGCATTTAATAATTAACGCAGTAAATTCCCATGACCGTGCCAAAGCGAAGTGCAGCCTTTCTTATTAGAGAACAGAGAACAGGATGCTCTCGGAGATGGCAGAAATGCTGCTTTTTTCCTTAAGAAGAACCTTAATCCATCCCATCCATCTTCTATACCGCTTTATCCTTTTCAGGGTCGCAGGGAAACCTGGAGTCTATCCCAGGGAGCATCGGGAACAAAGCGGGGTACACCCTGGACAGGGTGCCAGTCCATCGCAGGGCACAATCACATACACACTCACACACCCGTTCATACACTACGGACACTTTCGACATGCCAATCAACCTACCATGCATGTCTTTAGACTGGGGGAGGAAACCGGAGTACCCCAGGCTTAAGCTCCACTTGGGTGTTTCTGCGTAGCTGATTTAATTTATCTAAGAATGTAATGTTAATTTGCTCTAGTAAAACGTGGTTTATTAGTGCTCCAGGAGTGCTGAACATCGTGTGACTGTCGAAACCTGTGTCATTTTTTTAATATAAACTCTCCTAGAAAACTATGGCGTGTGTACAGTACAGTATGTGTGAAGGTGTGTGTTGTGTATCTGTAACTGCCCTCGCTCTTGGGACTGAACGGGCAATAGAGAGAGGGTTCAAAGGTCGCACAGAGTCACGTAGAGTTGTGCATGATTAGTGTACACTTTGCATTAATTACCATTAACCTTGCTGACAGGAAGGAAATAGAGCTAAATGGCGAGAAAAAGGTCAGTCACCTCCTCAAGTAATTCACCCTTACTTTAACATTCAAACAACACACACACACACACACACACATATGAAAATGACTTCAAGTCTCTACAGTGATCCAGGCTTCTGTTCTTGCTCTGCTCCTGGATTTTGCTGTGTAACTCTAAAACTCACCTTGGCACTTGAATTTAATTTTAACCTTGACTCATATTTCCATGCTCTGCTGCTCCATGCTCTCCAGCAGGCTTCCGAGACCCCAGCAGACGCCCATCCTGGAGAACGTCTGATGCAGACGAGCCTTCGTTAGCATAGGCCAAGACCTCTGAGTCACGCACAGACTCACAGGAATGTGCAGTAGCAGCAGGGCTTGAAATGAACACAGCTTATCCGACAAACACGACAGAATTGGCCACTGCTGGGGAAGCGCATTCATTTACCAGGATTACTTTAAGAAAATGTGTGTGAGTTATACGTACAGTATGTACTGCTTGTAGGACGTTCCCGTGTACAGATTTATTCGGGGAAAGTTAGTATTCATAAAAGGTTATATGCAGTTTTTTAGGGGTTCCTCTATCGGGTTTTTATAACACATTATCGAAGTCTTTTAGAAAGTAAGATATTTATAATCATCCTACGGTATATCTGAAGAACAGTACAGGAAATAACTGCAGTGTATCTCGGTAATCATTCTCGATGTAGTTTCAGACAAAAGTCCTTCCGCTCTACCAAAAGGAGTACTTTGCTTGCGCTTTAAAAAGCCAGGACTACAGTTTCTGATGTTATAAAAGGAAAAAGACACGACTAAGTTGATTCATGCTTGCTGGCTCACGGGAAAGCTCGTTTTAATCGAGTTTATAACACTACGAGTTTACATTCTTGATTCTGATTGGTCAGAAGATGTTGAATATTTAAAAACAAGTTTGCAGTATATAAATGCACTGGGTCTAATATATTTATCTGTAACAGCACCCCGAAGTGTTTAATTCGTTACGTATTAAACCAGATGTGTCACGGTGGCGTCGAGTCCCATCAGCCACTGCACATCACATGATCACAACACTTACATCACATGATCGTTTGCACCTGATTCACGTTTATGTGCGCCAAAGCTTTCATTTAGAAGATGATATGCGTTCAAAATGGACTGTCTCACGCTACCACCGATACGGATCAAGAATTCCGATGACATCATTCTGCACTTTTCAGATTTTCTGTCCAATCGAATGCTCTATAGAACCTGAAGTGTCCCGCTCCCGACATTATAAAAAAAAATCACCTTGCCGAAAAGCTATTGGCTATTTAAAAAGAGGGAGGAGACACGCAATATGTCCCGCCCTGACGTCCTGTTTCAGTGGAAATCACGTCACCACGTCGAATAAGGCTGCACGTTTCAAGGCGCTTCACAGGGGCACTGGTAAGGACCCTGACTCACTACACATCGGGACACTCACGTTGTAAAACGTCACCACTGGTTATTATCAATAACAGGAAAGATCGATATCTTCCTGACGTTATACTGTACGTCACATAAATTTGTTAGCTTAATCACATGCGTTTCTGTCATGGTACTTCAAGCACGATCGTACGCGAGCTAGAGGATTTTTAAAACTCATTAAACACTCAAAACTCGCTAGACTCAAACCGACCGCATATAGAACATCGGATGAAGTTGAAAAATCTCTAACGTAAGTAATCATTAGAGTAATCGCAAACAACGATAACAACCTGACAAAGTTGACTGAGAGTTCGTCCGCCATTTTGTTTCCGAGCTGAGAGGCTTCATTATACATGATGATGTCATTTCCCACTATGTAAGGAAACATATTGAGCATCGATACTTCCTGTTTTTTTGCAGTGCATTGTGGGATCTTTTTTTTTTTTTTAAATGGAGCCAACATTCCAGTGCACCGGAAAGATTTTGCGATCGAGACGGCCTTTAAAATGGCCGCCTCCCTGATCAGCGCCCTGACTACTGAACTAGAGAGCTGGTCGAGACGCGCCCATAGATTTGATCAGAGAAAAACAGGAGTCTTTGTATCTTTTCTTTATAATTTCGATAGGAATATAGATAGGAATATAGATCGCTTGAATGTAAATCCTAACTTATATAGAGATCTTTAGTGTGATAAAAAGTTGATTAATGGAAGCGGCGTTGCCAGGTGCTTTAAAATGAAGGTACTGTACATGACTGGGGGATAATTTCCGCCTGGAGCTCTCTGTTGTAGTCCTGTAGCCCACAGCACTGACAGATCGAAGCGACCGATAGCGGCAGCACGAGGGCCAGGGCGAGTGTGTCGCTCTCTGGTAACTCTGTTTAAAGCCACACTAACCTGCATTACATGAGTTGTAGCTTCTGAAGATCACACACACTGACACACGCCGGATAGTGTGTGCAAGAACCTGAGATACTCTTCTACTGTTCTATCTCTGCAACAAACTCCATCACTGTGACCTTTAATCTGACGCATGAAGCAGTGTATTATACAGTCAGCTTCAGAATTATTGGCACCCTTGGAAAAGATGAGCGGAAAAGGTTATGGGAAAATGTCTGTTGTTAATTAGCTTAGCCTCAATCTGACAACGAGAGACATTTAACCTTTAATTGAAGTCAATTTATTCTAGGAACATGAAAAAAAAAAACACCGTGTTGGAAAACATGTCCGAATTATTGGCACCCCTAGAGATCCTTATGTAACTAAAGTATGTTCCCAGTTATCATTTTCCTCTTTATATACACTGCGCTTATTACTCTATTCGAGCGCCAGGTTGTTTTTTTCCCCCCCAAGAGAAATCCAGTAGAAAAGCTCAATCAGTAAAGGCTGTATCGATCAGACCCTCTCTAGACCTCTCACTTACTGACGTTTTAAACGGATTGAATTATTTTTTATCTCCCCATCAACAGTCTGTCTGTCAGTCACGGGCCTGGGTGTGTTTGTAATTGGAATTAAGGGGGGAAAGACACACGGGAAAGGAGTGTTTGTGTTTCCTGTGAGCTGTTTAGTGCATGCGAGTGGGAATGTCTAGGAAGGAAGACTACACAGTAAAGGAACACTCATTCCTTAAAATCATTGTTTCTGTAGAAATGCCATTAGAACGAGTGCATTAATATAAATTTGCCTTGTAGCCGGGGCTACCGCCACAGCTGGTGTTACAGAAAATGAATCAACACCTTCGACCAATCGGATTTCAGACTTCAACGGCGCTGTGGCATAATATTCGACGATGATGCTTTGATTTTGTTAAAAAACAATATGATGATCATCAGTCCCTGTTAGCATAGTCAATTCCTCACCTCTCTCATTCAGACCTCGAACACTGGAGACTCCTTCCATAAAATGTTAAACGTGTGAATTGTTTTCCCTTTTCTTTAAAGAACGCTTCAACAGAGCATCTTGCCAAGAACAATAACACAGTGTCTTTTCCTTTGACAAGTATAGCATTAATATCACTATCGAAACACAAAATAAGTGTTTATCACAAATTTTCTATAACAGCAGCTCTGACAATACATCTGACGTTTTAATACGTTATTGTTTCTATAGTAACAGCTCACTCGGAACGACGAGTGTGTGGCGGAAGCTACGCATAATCTACGGCTAAAGAAGACGCGTTGTTATTACACCAAGAAAATCATAGAATCGTAGATATTTACCGTAAGTTCAAGTTTTCCGCGAGACGAGAGTTATTTAACGTTTACGGAAGGAGTCTCCAGTGTCAGAGCTACGTAATGGTCACGGAGGAGTTTGAGCATTGTAGTTTATTAGTACCACGGACGGCTGCGTTGTTTGTCGCGTTAAGAAAACAAAATAGAGAGGCTGGTGAGGGACCAACGATGAGAACGGTGACATGAACTGTAGCTATAAATGGACAAAAAGTATGATATGACTTTCATCAATAAATAAAAAACATTGTAATCGTCAGGACTTCACTGCAGCACGAGAGGAATAAAACACGACACACTGTTCTCGTGATATCACACCACCCCACTATACGCTGATATTTTCCCATAACAGCACACTCCGTCGTCTTTTATCGCGTATTTAACTGGTGCGGTTTGAGATTTGTGTTACATAATAAGTTGCCCAGCTGCCCTCAGACGTCCATTCTAATCGAATTTGGAGTAAACAGGTTTTTCTGTACAGGGAAACGTGTTGAAATTGATGTCTGTGGTAATCACACGTACACTACAGATGCTATTAGTAGTAGGGATTAGGATTTTTTTTTTTTTCTTTTTTAAACTGAAGTGGGTTAGAGTTCATGACTTAGACAGTGTAGCATTAAAACGAGGGTTTATGAGCGTATATTATGGTTGATGTTTCTACCTGTATAATAATCCTTTCTGTGCTGTATTCCTGCCGTGCTGAAAGGACGACGTCGTTGCTAGTAGCAGCCACAGCGAGTGTATTACTCTCCAATAACAGAGCAGTTAAAGCCACAACAGAGGAAGTGTATGTGTTTCTTTACGAGCGGTTTAGCGCGTGTGTGAATTGGAGTGTGGAGGAAGAACGTCTGAACGTGTGTGTGTGTGTGTGTGTGTGTGTGTGTTTTATAGGCCTCAGCTGGCAGCTGTGAACCAGGGTGCATTGCATGTGTATTGATGTGTATGTGCTACACAGCAGAAGGGGCCTGTCCTGAATCAGTGCCCGAGGGGTCTCCGAGCCCATTTCCTTTGCTCCTTGGTGATAAGTTTGCCTGTCAGATTTGCCCAACACCACAATATTTTTGATAAGGTCCGCTGCTAGTTTTCTCCACCTCTGGCGCCAAGATCAATTTGAGATTGATTCGGAGTGGCCCGCTGCAGCCAGTTGTGAGATCAATTTGAGATGGATTGTTCACGCCGGGGGGCAAACGGCATGCGGTTCCTTTGCTCACTCTCTCCCTCTCGCTGCATGGGCAGGAATGACTCCATTAGCTGAGACCCCTGGTTGTGTGCTGTGATAACCTAAAGGGATAGACGAATGATCAGATTGTAATATACACTGTCAGGGATTTTAGATGGATGGGTGGATTCTGTCCTCTGAACGCAGGGGGTTCTGAATGCACGGAGAAGCTCTCGGGCCAGTTCTTCACAATGTCACACTGTTCCACAGGAAGTCAGGATCTTATCCACAGTCTGTTCAGTTGCTCACTAATTCAACCATTCTTGTTCGGGTGTGTGGTCTTTTCCCCACCCCTCTCTATCCCAGAAAGAGAGACAGGTTGAATTCTGCAACTATATCATCACAGTGCTGGAATATTTAAAAATAAGGACTTTCCTGGAGGTGCATCCGGAAGCCTCGTCATGTCTGTCTCCGACTGAGAAGCTGATACACCTTGTACTTGGTAACTTCCCGTTTTATGCTAGCTTTCTAATCTAATCCGATTTAGTGAGAAATTACTGCAAATCAGACTGAGCAAGGGTGAATTTTTTCTCACTGGCGCCCCATGGTGACGGCAGAATGGAAATCGACTTATCGGACATTTTCAATCGGTATAAACGAATGAACAATTCTATTGCCGCAAGTCTGTTACAAGATTAATCAGGACACTGTTGGGTTCCTGTGTGTAGAGTATCGTGACTCTGTGTTTAGCTGCATGTGAGGGAGAGGTGTGAGCTTTTATTTCTTTGAGAGTGAAACACCGTATACAACTGCCACAATCAAATGATAACATTTAAACCTAGTAGGCTATGTAAAAATTAAAAAAACTGAAATATTTATGAAAAACCGCTCATTCTTAAAGCCCCGAGTGTCTACTTTAATACGAGTCATTAACCAGCACGGTGGAGTGTGACATCACAAATAAATTCAACGCCGAACGCCGCAAAAGAGGCGCAAATTAAATTTTTTGGCCTCTGGTTAAAAAAAACGAATTGCCTTTACTCCCAAAGTCAGATAAGTAAAAATAGAAGAATAAGAAAAGATACAACATCCCATAATACAAAACGACAGTTTAAGCATACCGCACAGCCGAATCACAGCAATTACAAAATGAATGTGTGTCTATTTCAAATGATACCGCAGCGCCGTTGAATTCTCAATTCTGATTGGTCAGAAGGTGTTGATTGCGGTGTGTACTATTCCAAACACCATCTCTGACAGTAAAGTCCCAGCTGTAATTCAAATCACAGCTTTATATCAATGCGCTCGTTCACACAGGGACTTGTATGGTGAACTCTGCACAGAAATGGACGTTTTTTTGTTTTGTTTTTTTTTTAAACGGTGAAATGATCGATATGGTGATGATGACCTTTATTTTGTGTTTTTCGGAAGGAGTCTCAGCACTTTGTAAGGGTCAGAGGTAGAGCATTCAGGACAGAGAGGGGAAAAAAGAGAACTGTGTACAGCTGTTATAACATAAGTGAGAACAGGAACTAACTTGTTTAGTAACTTGGATGTCCAACACCATTAAATGTAACTGTAAACGGATAAAAACAATATGACGTGTCATTCTTCAATGAATAAAAATTCGCCGTTAACAAACTGCTGCGGTGTTAGAGGAAATATCACACTTCAGGATGTGCCGTTATTGGAAAATAGTCCACTTTGGGTTGGTAACAGTAGCTCCGTCTCACGTCAGGACGCATCACGCCACCCCATCGATGATCGTTTTTCTATAACGGCGCCCCCCGAAGTGTTCTGTCCCTTACATAGCTTATGACAATAATGATCTTTCTAAATTGATTCAAATGCTTTGTATAGAAACTCTTCATCTGTAAGTAATACAGTATAAGATGAGTTTTGCCTTTTTATTAATTAAATAATGTAATATTTGAATCCCTGTCACAGCCTCACGAACCGTTTGAAACCATTTCCGTAAATACTTTTTATATTGCGAGTGAAACGGAAAAGAAAGGACATAAGACTGGACAGTTTAAAATGACTGTTCCGATCATATTACTATAAAAATAAAAATAAAAATCACGCCACAGATAAACGAGGCAACTGTGGTTAAGTAATGAAGAGCCCGAGAGTTAAAACGGTTCAGTGATCCCCGACTGTGCCCTACATCTACACTATATGCGCTAGCCAAACATATCGAGAGTCCTGAAGGACCTGAGGTTCTGCTTATTTGAGCTCGACCCACACTCTTCGCACACTATTAATATAGTTCTGGTATGGCACACTAAAGCGTGAGATGGTAACAGACCCTCTCCCACTGCGCAACCTCATTAACAATACAGCTTTCTTACTCATGTGACCTCAATACCACAAAGCCCACCGTGGCTCTCGACAGACTGACCCGCTGTTGATCTTCATTCCTCTTCCACACTCTCTCCTCAGGCGCTGGATGCTCGGAACAGATGGAGTGGGCCTATTATTGTAGCCTCGCAGCCTGTGCTGCCTGACCAGACTGCTGTCTCAACTGGCGGTAATGAAAACAGATGACAGCATGTTAGACGAACGGGGCACAGCCACCACACCACACATACAGTACACCGGACACAATTATCAGATAATAATCGGGACGCAACGAGTGTAGAATGCGTTGTGCGGAGGTGCCAATATTTATGGTTTAGCTGTGGAAATTTTGCTGTTCTTCAAAAAGCAATTCACTGAAGGTGAAAGATGTGCATATGCTTCGGGTAGACTTGATGAGCCTCGGTCTTTTGAGGCAGTAAAAATCAAGAGGCCAGCACTGTGGTGTCTCTGGTCAGTAAAAGAAACGATGATGATTATTAAGTAGTGCTCAAATTACACTTCTGCCTCACTGTTTTATAACCGTTGCATGGTGCTATCATGAATTCCCTCCTTAGCACACGATGCGTGTCCCAGCACTACTGTATATGAGCACTACGTGGACTTTTATTTTGAAGTGTTTTTTTTTTTGTCTTTTGCTTCCTGGTTCTGTCTTCGTCCCTGTCTGTCCCATCATATATGCACCTGTTCTATGTTTAGGCTTTGAGTAATCTATCTATTTATACTCGCTTGTGTTTGTATCTTCTCACAAAGTCTTGTCACTGCTAATGTTTGGTACTAATGCTGCGTTCGTTTACATTCGATGCCATAGGAGAACCTTTTAAAGTTGCACGGAGAACCTTTTGCACTGTAGAGAACCAACTATTTAGAGGTGCTTTAAAGAACCCAGAAATGGTTCTTCAGAGCAGTGCTACAATGAACCATGTTATCATAAGTTCTCTGAAAAACCCTTAGTGAATGCTTTAAGGAACCAAAGTAAGGTTCTTTAAGAATGGTGTCAGGAGAACCTTTTTTCCATTCTCAGAAAGAACCGTATAGGGTTCACGTTAAACTGTTAAAGGGATGATAGCTTGAAGAACGATACACTGCTCTGAAGAAGAACTTCAGCTCGACCTCCAAAGAACTCAAGAACCCTATGCAATGAAAAATGGATCATGACAAGATGTGCTGTAAAGAACCATCTAAGAACCTTCATTTTTGAGAGTTCAGAGGGAGTAACTTCTCATTTTGACCGGGAATTTCTTGGAATTTCTACAGAAATAAAGACGTTCAGGATATACGTTTTGAACGGATGGGTTTACATTTTGAGGGGAACCCTGAGAGGAACCAGACTCAAAAAAGGGAACCCATCGTCATCTGGGTGACACACAGACATATTCACATGGTAAATCTATAACACTGAATATACAGCTCACTGTTTTGACCAGGAAATTACAGTTAGCTGGGTAGCTTATTCTTCAAACAAAAGACGAACATGGAGGCGTCCATATTTTTTCCCCAACTCTGTAGCTCAAATGCTCGAAGGAAAGAAAAAAAAATGAACAAAACTGTGTTTATTCCAATTTTTTTTTTGTACATTTACATTTACGTGTGCATTTGACAGACGCCCTTAACCAGAATTACTTACATTTATCTTTTTTTTTTTTTTTTTTTTACAACTGAGCAATTGAGGGTTAAGGGCCTTACCCAAGGGCCCAACAGTTGTAGCTTGGCAGTGCTGGGGCTTGAACTCCTGACCCTCTGATCAATAACCTTTAACCTTTAACCACTGAGCCACCACTGCCCCCTATATTAATAATATTAACTATATTAATAATACCTACTGGCGTCGATCCTTGCTACAGACATTGATTATGACTCATGGGTTATCTTAAATGAAGAACAAGATGACAAGATGAAGTGCACGTGTAAAAGAAAAACTAGCCGTCTCACCCAAGGGTTTTTGTGGTCATCTGTCTGCTAAGATGTTCTTGTTAGCGATGTTGGTACTGCACAAAAAGTCATATATCTCCAGGAGCTCGCGTAAAGGTCTGCATCACAATAAGAGATGATGGATAGTTTCGTTTTAACAGTGTAGACAACAGCTGTGTCACAGCTTTTAGGTTTGACTCAGAGGACTTGGTGATTTGTCTTAACAAGCCTGCGTAGTTATTTACGCCCTGTCTTTGTTTACAGCGCAATCTATTTCGCTAGGAACGCAAACACACCGGGCCGAAGGAATAGCCTGGATTACAACCGCCCGTCACGTCTCGTGTTTAAGACATCCCCGTCCCTCACCACGATGTCCGATCAGACCGGGATTCAGGAAATGAGGAAAAACATATGCACATTAACGGTCACACTTCACTGCACTGATACACTCCACTGGATATTGCTCATAATCGCTGAATAATCCCATTGTTTTCCAAATTAATGAGCGCACGTGTATGTGCGTGTTGTGCATTAAGGCCTGAGAGGACATCTGTATCAAAACACCTGGGTCTCTTTTGTGACGGAACATCTGGCAGACCACAATGTCTCTTGACACACATTACACACTCAGGGAACCGATACTTATAGCCTACATGTGTTCTACACCTATTTGCTGTAAAATGAACAAATGAAAAGTACCAGATTTTTTATTTTTTTTTTATTTTTTACTTTTACTCATAAAGGTAGTATGAACGTATGAAGAAACACTCACAAAAAGAAACAGACGTCTGCCACAATTTCAACCACACACCGATTTTAGCTCCTGATGCTAAACGAGTGCCACAGAACCGAAGAACGTGAGAAAATATTAGCTAAGGATAACTAACAACACATTTATTCTTTACCTCTCGAATATCAGCTAGCACGGCCGTACAAACTAGCCGAATGCTAATCGCTAGCCGTTACAATACCAACCACTGCCATAAATACGAAGTGTAAGCCTACGCAGCAGCAGGCGCGTTTAGAACCGTTCCATGAAGTCGTCTGATGCCGAGAAGGCCCGTTGGGAACTCCGAGAACTCCGAGATTTTTATTGCTTCTGGAATGTGGTGAAATGTACGTAAACGTGAAAGAACAACTCGAGTAAAGTGCGGATACTTAAAAACCAGACGTGAGTACAGTGACGAATCATCTCATTTCGGCTAATCGTCCTCCTAACTTAAGTTATTAAGAGCGAATGGCATTTGACTCATATTTTATATTTGTGGAAAATTCAAATAATAAACAAACGCATGACTGTGTGTGCATTCGTCTGATCCACTGATTGAATAATTGACTACGGAGTGAAACCAAACTCAGGAATTTAAAAATAAATAAACGAATAAAAATGATATTTGATGTGTGCATGTGAAGTACAGTATATAATGTACTCAGTTTGGCTGTAGGTGCATTTTTTTTTTTTTTAAACCCGGCCGTGTGTCGATACATGACCGATTATAATAGTGTGAAGTCAGTTGTGTAACCGAGTACGATCAATTCGGGCAAAAATAGACGTAAGGCCGAGTGCAGTGGAGATGCCAGCGCTAAATAAGAGCAGAGAGCGGAGACGGATGTTACAGTGTGTAATAGATAAAGACGGGACAGAGGAAAAGCCTTTGTGTCATTTATCATATAAACAGTGTGGTGTGTGGCGAGACAGTCCGAGTCCTGGAGGACGTAAATCCAATCTTCTTCTGCTCTCTCATTTATTCCTCTCTTCCTCTAAATCCCAGTCTCTACAAGACAGGCCAAATCATTGGAGAAATTTCAAAAGTATTAGCACCACTGGCTGTGCTTGTGGCCCTCATTCAACACACGCACACACACAGAACAGTGTAAGAGACTGAGAAACCACATCACACAGGAAAACACCGATAGCGACGTCCTGAAACATCTGCTATTCTCAACGTTTGTATTTATTCATTAAGTCATCAGTAAGCGCGTTATCCTGATCAGGGCCAGGTCGAATCTAGAGTCTATTCCGGGAACACACGGTGTAAGGCCGGAATATGACCCTGAATGGGTCACCAGTCCATCACAGGACACACACACACACACACACACAATGCAACATTTTTAGTTGTAGGAACTTTAACACTGACATTACGTCAACTTTAACATCCGTTATGTTAGCAGTAGCGTTCGAATAACTTCATGAAAACAAATCATACATTCCGTAGTTTATTTTCTCCCGTGTAGCCGTGTGTTTTGTTGCCAAATTGTGTTGGGTTTTTTTTCTAGTTCTTTATTTAGTTCCTTTGCATTTTTCTTTCCTTCTCTTAGAGTGGCTTATAAGTGGCTGTAATTGTTAAAAATATTGCTAGCGAAAATCCTTATTGACCTCTTGAGAGAGGGAGAGAGAGAGAGAGAGAGAGAGAGAGAGAGAGAGAGAGAGAGAGAGAGAGCGGTGGTGGGTTTAAAACACATTTTACCAGCTTCAAAGATGAGCGCAGAAATCCAAACTGATCTCCAGAGCGAAATAGAAATAAACGTTATGATGCAACTCCGGATGGTGCATCAAATATGGCGCATTGAATGCCAAGCAGAAATAAATAAATAAATAGATAGATAGATAAATAAATAAATAAAGGGTTCAGGTTTCAGGCGGATTTTTCCCACATCCTTTCTCCAGTCTGCTATGTCATCAGTGAGAATAAGAGCGGTGACTGCGTTCACGTAAAGCCACCTCGGTTCACTTCACGTCATTAATAGCTTAATTGGCTCTGCACAAATAAGCGCTTGGAAATAGAGGAAACTAAGAATGAACTCATTAAAGGAAAAGTTCGCGTCAGAGAATGAAATGTGGCGTCTCTACTGCCAAGATAAAAGTCCTGGGGCGGGTATGAGACATCATCATATCAGTCAGTGTCCCCAGGAGATGTGGCTTAAGTATATATTTGGACACAAACCAAAGGCAGCAGTTTTCTTATTAAAACTTCAATCTCTGGAACAGCCATCGCCAGGTGAATACGTACCCTTGGGTGCCATATGGAATAAATCCCAGCAGCAGAAATTAAAACGTAGACAGCAATAACACAACAAGCAGTCAAATATTACTGTAGGGCTAAGTTGCGTCCAACATCAAAATGTAAATAGCTGTATTGTGTGACTTCCTGCCCTGATGTTAATTTCCTGTTCCTGTTCAATTTTTAAAACCAGACACACTGCAAGGTGGAGAATAAAATAGACTATAACATTTTTATACACAAGCACGGTTGCAGGTTGTGCAATGCATTGTTGTTATTTTTTTAATCCAGTCCTAAAAATATGCGTTGTTGGGTTTTGTTTGTCGGAGTCAAAGTTTTAAAAGGTCATATATGAAGCATCTCTGTGTGGTCAAAAGAGAAGAGCTGGAGGCGCTTTACACTTACCCGTACACAGCACTGCTCAGCCTCTTGACTCCTCCTGTCTTCGAACGGCTTGATTTCAGCTCTCCGGTCATGCTCATGTCTGTGGGAAAACAACAAGAAGCTGTCAGGCAGGACCAATAACCCCAACGCCATCCACTCCAAAAGCAGAGGTCACCTCGCACAACTCTCGCACCACTCCACAGGCTTTTAGAGAGCGAGAGACACCGAGGATGCTTCAGAAGTCGGGCCAAATGTACAGCTGTTTGTTTTCAGCACTATAAAAGCTGCTCACGCTCTTACACTGCACCCCACGTCCTCGCTGCAGATATTACCCACCGCAGAGCCGGCTTGTCAAAATTCATCTACGCAAACAACCAGAAACAAGAGACATCCAATTTTAGGGCTTTGTTCCATGACATGGAGAGATTGATTCTTTTGGGCTGCATTATACAGCAAGACTGAGCGGCTGGTTAGCGTGGCATGCCATCAGCACCGCAATTTCCACACGCTGGAGGGGAAAGGCACAGTGTGGGTTCTCGAAACAGAGCACACACACACACACACACAGAAGTGTTGAATGGAGAACAGCAGGACATTCTCGCCAAATGCCATTTTGTTTGACTAGAGACTATTCATTCTACTGTGTCTGAAAATGATTCACATTGTCCACCTACACACATTTAAAAAAAAATAAAGGTTCCTACAGGTGCTGTAAATGGCCGGTCGTTCTAATTTTCTGAAGAGCTTCTGCTTAGAACATTTCAAGAAAGAAAATCTCACGCAGACCCAAGGGTTCACCTCATAGGAGCTCCTAGGACATGGCGCTCCTCAGGCTTTCAGTCAACAGATAATGGTTCTAGTTTCCTAAAGAGGACGTAACTGGAACCTTTTCTGGAAGGAAAAGGAAGCTCATAGAAATGACAAACCAAATGTTTCCTCCAGAAGTACTCTTAAAAAACATTTCTCATATTGTTTATTTTTTATTTATATTGATATATTTGAATGGTTCTAGCTTTGTAAAGATGGACTACTTGGAACCATTTCTAAAAGAGAAACCTGAAGAGGAGCACACTGAATGGTATGGCCAGAGGAACTACTAGGAAACAAGCATTCTCATAGGATCTTTCCTTTCTAAAAAAAAAAAACACGGTTTTCATTCTGAAACCTTTTCTGAGAAGGAATAATACACAGATGAACAAAGCGAAGAGTTCCTCAAAACAAGCGGCTCCTCAAAAGGATTTTAGATGGTAGATATGGTTCTAGCTTTCAAAAGATGTACTTGGAGCAAGGGAAGGTTTCGGGTTTCTATAGAGGAGCTCTTAGAAAGAAGGGTTCTTTAAAGATTCTTTGGATGATAATCAGTTTCTAAACAGGTTCTACTTGGAATCTTTTAAAAAGGTAAACCCCCTGGAAAGACCAGACAAAGAGTTCGCCCAGAGAAACCAGAAACGGATAAGGGCGACTGCCAAATACCATTAATGGTAAAAAATAAAAAATAAAAAAATAAATAAAAACAGTTCCCAGATGGAACAAATCTTCAAGGTTTCATTGTTTAATGATTTTATTTTTCTCAAGAGGTTCTATTTGGAACCTCTTCTGAAATACAAACCTCCAGAAGGACAAACCAAAGGATTCCACTAGAGGTACTCGAAAAATCTCGAGAGTACCCCAAAAAAGGAAACCCTAAAAATAACTGAAGGATCTTACGAGAAAAATGGATGGGGTATTTAACAATTTTGAAAGAAGTTGGACTTCAGAAGTAAAAACTCTGATAAGACAAACCATAAGGATGACCTAGAATTATTAATTTTTTTTTCCATTAATGATGTAATTTCTCTAAATAAGTTCTACTAGGAACTTCTTGTGAAATAGAAACAGAAAAAATAAAAAATCCTCCCCAGGAACAAACAAAAAAAACGTTCCTCAATGGTTCTTTGGATGGGTAACGGTTGTATTATATTTTTCTAGTAGGTTCTACTTGGAATCTTTTACGAAAGGAAAACCCTCAGACGAACAACCCTTTAAGGAAGAACCTTTAATGTGCTCGTTTGAACTAGTAATTGATCAAGTGAGTTAATTTGATTTGATTTGGCTGCGTAAACGTACTGTGGAAGAGGATATAGTTCTACCCTCAGGTCTATCATGCACTTTTCATCCAGCAGCTCCATGCCAGACTCTTGACTGAGCTAGTAGAGTTTGTACAGAGGTCAGCAGTGAAGCTCAGGTCCTGCCTGCCCTTTACCCTGACCCTGCATTCATACTAGCATACATATCACATGCTTTATGCCTAATTACCCTCCATCTGCCACAGGGACATGATCTGCTTCTCAAGGCTGACAGCCAGCAGACAGGGTTAACAACACCGGTCATTTTCCCCTCTCAGTACCAACTCTCGCCTGCAAAACACAAACTCACTGTTAAAACAAACACTAGCAGGTCCTAATGCACATTTTCTGTTTTTTTCTGAATTACCGTCACCATCCTGATGATTATTCACCTATAACAGCACATCCTGGAGTGTTTTATTCCTCTTATATGATAGTCATTTTCCACCAATAACACTTTGCATACATTAAAGAGCAACACACCACCATTGTATCCATTTATAGTGACATTTAATGTTGTGAAACGTCCAAAAAAACACAACAACTCTCTCAAAGATGATTAGAAATGTAGCTTGTTACCAAGAAACCAGAAAACGCACACTCGTCCATCCTGAAGACTTTCCCATGGCGGAAAACGTGGCAGAGATTCCTTCCCTCTCGATTATGTAACCATTCTAGCTCCACCCCTTTTTACCCCACCGAATAGTCACAATACGTAAAACTGCAACGCTGCGCCTTACCATCCCTAAAGCCATCATCCACACACAGATATTCGCTCCTTTGTTCCCATAAAGGTGCTTTGAGTTTTTTTTCCCCCACCTTTGAAAATCTCTAAAAAGTAATCTCGAAATATATAAATATATAATAAAGGAGAACAAACCTCAGTCAAACTGACTAAACCCACTGAGCTTATTTTTCCTTATTGGTTAAAAGGAGAAGGAAAGGCTGCGTATATTAAAGCCCCACAGGTCAGCGCTGCTAACAAAGGCACTGAGCACGGGGACTGTGTCGAGCTGGCAGTGTTAATCCACAGCACGATAAAGCCATTACACTGCAGAAAGACTTCAGGACCCCTGCAATCACACAAAGCAGCATGCACTGCCTCGAGCGAGCAATTTGCTCATATGCAGTGAACACGACGCAACACAATGCAATTAGCTTTCCTGCTGTGATCGCCATGAAAATAAGGCACACCGGCATGCCTTTGAGCTAGACTCTGATGGAAATAAACAGCCAAAAAGCTTTTAATATACACAAGAGGACAGAATTACCACGGAAATTAATATATTTTCCAATTCAGGGAGGTGTTGAGACGAAGGGGGGGGGGGGGGGGGGGGGTTGTGATTCGCCACCCCCCCCACCCCTTTTTTTTCTTTTAAAAGCTTAATTACATCAGCATCATTATATTCAGTCTTTTCTACGAGCCTATTGAAATCTCCACATAATGAGTCTGAACTCAACAGTAAACATTCAGGAAGACTCGAATGTGCTAAGAAACCCAGGAGTCAGTGATAGTTATGACTAAATACTAGGCCTAAATCAAGCAGTTGTGTGAAGTGGACAGCTGTGAGGATAAAAAAAAAATTTTTTTTTTAAATAATCATTTTATTCCAATCAAACGAGCGGAGATTTGTGATATACGCAGCCAGGGATTGGTATAAAAATCAAGCATTATTTCTGTCTTCGGAACCTGGAGATGTCGGCTATAACGCGTTCCTGATTTGTCGAAAGTGATCCATGAACAGACCGAACGAAGGTTTATAAACTTGTCATCTGCAGATAAAGCGCTGACTTTTAAAACCATAAAATTCGAGTGTTTCCCAGCTTTTTCGGTAAGTCAGCAGGCAAGCAGAGAAAAATACGGACCTTTCAAGTGTATATAACGGTACGGGGTGAGCTATAACAGACAATAACAGACTTTTATAGTCTTAGCAACGTTGCAAAACCCAAATGAAATGGAAAACACTGAAGGTTTCCACCGCATATTGTTCATTTTCTATATACATTCCCAACGCGGGGCACAGGATTTCAAGTGACACCCTGTGCAAATTAGGTACGGTGCTGTAAAGTAAGAAATCCAATCGATTGGCTTGAACGATTCCTCGGAGCAATCTTCAATCCTCTGCTCGCAACTTTATTTCATACCAGCAATTAGTTCTCATTATAATAAAAAACGTATAACCGTGGTTTCATCTTTTCCTGTCATATACAACCTCTCATTAACTGTGTATAGAAGCAATATGAAGAAAAATAAAGCTTGGGAGGAAGTAGCAGAGATTGTTAGTGCCTCTGGTGAGTGTGCATACCGTCGCTAGTACAGCTAGCTTGCTTTGCTAATCTGCGAATGAAGCGACGTAGTACAAGTCTGAGCACGCACTGTAACATGTACAACAAACAACCGGTTACGCATTAGAGGCTATGCATATATCCAGTAACTGCTAGTGTTTCTCATCGGAACTTTAAATAAAATCCCAGGACAGTGCACATCCAGATGGGATAACAGTCGCCTTTTCTAACTACAAAGTTAGAATACTTTGACTTTCCCAAGATGATTCGGTTTGCCAGTGTGAACATAGGGTTAGACAAGCAAGCTGAATCATGCCAGGAAAGTCACTGTATTGTCACTGCTATTGTTGTTGCTTGTTTAGGGGCGTGGCCTGTCCAGTATTGTACAGTATGTCACTTAGACATTTCCCAGTCTTCAACTGTCCAGTTTCGGTGAGCCTGTGCCCAATGTAGGGTCAGATTTCAATTCCTCGCTAAGAGGAGTGGAAACTGATGTGGTCTAATCCTGTCCGAGCATATCTGCCTCATAGTTTGACAGGCCGTGCGTTCTGAGTTGCTTTTCTGCTCACCGTGGTTGTAAAGAGTGGTTATTTGAGGAACAGTAGCCTTCCCTCTAGAGATTCTCCTCCGATGTCTCCCATCAAAAACAGCGCAGTACTGCTGCTCACTGGATGTTTTATTTAAATTGTTTTAAAAAATTTTATTTTAGCACCATTCGGTGTATCGGCTTAGCTGTTAGCATGTTCGCCTCACACCTCCAGGGTCGGGGGTTCGATTCCTGCCGCTACCCTGTGTGTGCGGAGGTTGCATGTTCTCCCCGTGCTGCCGGGGTTTCCTCCGAGTACTCTGGTACTCTGATTGGCATGTGTGAGTGTGCCCTGCGATGGATTGGCACCCCGTCCGATGCTCCCTGGGATAGGCTCCAGGTTCCCCGTGACCCTGTCGGATAAGCGGTATAGAAAATAAATGGACGGACCATTTCGTCTCAACAAACATGAAACAGTCACCGAGATCATTTTGTTTCTTCATTCTGATGTTTGATGTGAACTTTTTCCTGAAGCTCTTGACCTGAATCTACATGATTTTCTGTTGTATAACAGCCCTGTGTGTGTGTGTATATATATATATATATATATATATATATATATATATATATATATATATATATATATATATATATATATATATGTCTGTGTGTGACCTGAGAATGAAAGAGAGAAGCTTTTATACCTGAGGCCAAAATGCATTTCATAATTCAGTCCACTTCAGAGACGGTCAGTTCAGCCTGCACATCACCGAGAACTGCTTACTCAGCTCATTATTAATTAACAGTCATGGATCCATGTATGTGATTTCTATTATTTGAACAAATATTAGTTAAAGTAAGCAAACTACATGTCCAGATTGAACTCTGAGGACCAGGACCTCAATTAAACCTGTCACGATTATCTGCGAATGATCATTACCGTATTAAAATTCATATCTCATATACTGTATATACCATGAGATTTACGTAAAGGGGATGGCATTAACATTTAAATATGAGTAGAAACACTGTGGACAACCAACAAGGACAAGGAGGCATCTCTGGTTGCATGTCAATCATGTTTATCCATATCTTGCACCAGCATTCAGATGTTTTTTTGGCCCTGGATATGTGTGTGACTTCTACTGGCAACTGGTGCACCAGAATTCATTTAGAAATTTGACAGCAATATGCATGAACGCTCATACAATCACTTTTATGTTTTTGCTTTGCTTTCGTTTCATTTGTCAATCATTTTGCAGGCTACATTGATTTTCCCACCTGTTTCAATATTACGGGATATCCTGCATTCGTGATTCATCACATATTACATTACGGTTCAGTTCCAGGTTGGAACACTACAGTATGTGGAAGGGGGTAAATACTTCTGCAAGTTCTTTAGTGAAACTGGATGTATTAAGATACTCTCATGGGTTGTTTTTTTTTTTTTTTTTTAGCACATTGTACAAGATCGAACAAAGGGGAAAGAAAATGATTCACAGGAAGAGTTGTCTAATCTAAATGCCCAGTGAACCCATTCATTTGAGTGAAATCAAAGCATGATCTCAGCCACATTTTCCTGTGCAGCATCATTCCGAGGTCAGTAGGACATTATAAATATGCAGACGCTATTAAACACAGGTCATTTAGGACAGAGGAAGTGAGTGGAGGTCAGATAAACACAGAGGTGATATTAGATTACAACCCAAATCCTCACCAGGATCGCCACACCACCTGCGAACCCTGTGATTAAATCTCAGTCTTAAACTCACCGTTCACATGCCTGGGATAGTGCAAAAGTCATGCATTCGCACTAATCTGGGTTTATACTTGATTCATTTCTGCTGATGCAGCTTTACTTAGTAAATAATCCCGGGCATGGATCATAACAGAGTCTCAGAGACTTTTACAGGGAATGGAAATGTCATCTCCCGCAGAAAATTGGTCTTTAGGTTGTGTCTTTTGAGAACCCGTGTCCTTTCTGAGAGGGTTCGGAGTCTGTTCATGAATGAATAAAGTAAAGAAGAAGAGGGGGGGGGGGGGGGGGGGGGGGGGTCAGAATACATCTTGATTATTTCAATACGTTTATATTCAATGTAATTGACTTTAACTTGAAATAAAAATCGGATTTACAAAAATCTAATCCGAACATTATTCTATACTTCCTTTATTATAATTCCTTTTTCGGTAGGTCTTTTTTTACGACAGAACGCAACATCATGCATCGTGATCTCTTGTCACAGCTCGAGCTAGATATTTCTACATATTTCCTCTTTTTTTTTTTTTTCATTTTTATTTTTCTTTTCTTTTCTTTTCTTTTTTTTTTTTTAATGCTGTGACACTGTATTTTGGATTACCGTCTTGTTGCATCACTGAACAGTTTCAAGCTTAACATCACAGTTTCCCCGTTCTCTCCTGTTCTTCCGAGCATAATTCATACATCATTTACAGACGGACAGCTCTCCGAAGCGTCTCCCATAAGCACAATCATTTCTACGCTGTAGCTGAATATATGAAATTGCAGAATATGTGCTTTTTTTGTTGTTGTTACGGAGAAAATATCACGTATTTAATTCTACTTCGACGGCGTGTAAAATATTAAAAACACATGATCTCTGGTGAATAGACAATGTGACCATCTGTTGTTAAATATGCGTATGCGTATGCTGTGATTCATCAAATCAGCCCCGAAACAAACATCTGGAAGGAATGGGATTGGGGTTAGGATTGATCAAGACTCGATACACACACACACACACACACACACACACACACATACACACACACAGCTGTGAAATCATTTCAGATTATCAAAGCATTTCTCGTCATGACTGACAGGTAAAGTAAAATGAAGAACGTAGTATCACAGGTCCAAGAAACAGATATTCTCGAATCTGATTGGGCAGAAAGAGTTGATTCATTTTCAACACCAGCAGCAGTGAAGATAATCGCTCGGGCTCTACAGTTTTATATTAATGCGCTCGTTCTAATACTGTACGATGTCAACAAGTCATTCATAGGGACTTGGATGGCGGATGTGACACATAAACAGATTTTTTTTTTAATGTAAAAAAAAAAAAAAGCTAAATTTATCATCGAGAGCGCACGGTGGCTTAGTGGTTAGCACATTCGCCTCATACCTCTAGGGTCGGGGGTTCGATTCCCACTGTGGCCCTGTGTGTGTGGAGTTTACATGTTCTCCCCGTGCTGCGGGGGTTTCCTCTGGGTACTCTGGCTTCCTCCCCCAGTCCAAAGACATGCATAGTAGGCTGATTGGCGTGTATGAATGTGAGTGTGTATGTGATTGTGCCCTGCGATGGATCGGCACCCGTCCTCGTGCCTGATGCTTCCTGGGACATTCTCCAGGTTTCCCTGTGACCCTGAAAATGATAATCGGTATAGAAGATGGATGGGTTTATCATTGATATGGATATATTTTCTGTAAGCAAGTTGTTTATTTAACATGTATGGAAGGAGTCTCCAGTGTCAGAGGTAATGTCTCGATGTGTGCTTTGCAGTTTCTTGGTAACAAGCAATACTTTTTTGTCGAATTATCTTTAAGAGAATGTGATTCAAGCAACTGCTGATATCCGTCATAACGTAAGTGATAACTTGCTTAATACTAAATGTAAACGCGGATAAAATGAGATTCTTTAATACAGTTTGTAAAAAACGTAATCATTAGCAAAACGCAGTGTCGTAAGAAGAGTAAAAGACTTCAGGATGTTTTCGTTATAGTAATGTTACCGATTTCAAGGTGATGACTGTGACTCCGCTTCTTCACACCACCCCGTCCGTCATTGATTATTTTCCCATAACAGCATACCTGTTTTATTCCTTACGTAATGCAAATGGATTTTTCTCTCTCCATTGTTGGTATCTATTTATCTGTGTACAGTGTAAATCTTCTTTTGCTTCTAGAAAAAAAATATATACTCCCAGTTACACATCCATTTCTTTTGTCTTGCGTCACTACAGGCCTCACACATGAGAGGAAACGGTGTTGTCACGTCATCCTGTCAGGTACAGAGGAAGCAGACAGGGCAGACCGAGTCCATGAATTAATGATCAATGGCAGGCATAAATAATGAAGCAGATTGGAAAGTAATCAGCTGATGCCAGAAATCAGGCCGGTAACTGAGAGGAAATCCCAACGGACTTCACATTCGGAGGCTTCCAACAGAGCATGTGACTGAATGCTATAAGAGCATCTGCAGTATGGTCACCCATCTGTCTTTCCTTTTACCTCCATGTCTCACTCTGTCTCTCTTTCAGTTTCTGTCCAGTTTCTGTTATAAGGCGACTTTTGTAAGCATTGATAGAAGGAGCCTCCAGTGTCGGTTTTTTGTAACACGCAGAGGTAAAGCTGTAACCTTAATGTTCTCGACATCTGCAAGACTTTTAGAGTTTACCCTCTGTGATTTCTCAGTAAAACACAAGAGAGGCCGGTGAGGAGGGAACGAACTACCTTGTGTGGCAAACATTCCACATACCTATAAATGGATCAAAAGAACGTAGAACCTGTCGTTGTTTATTAGCAATAATAATGATTGTTAGGATTGTCAAAGTGCTGTGGAATAAGAGAAATAAAGGCATTTTCAGTTCCTTATGTATGCAATGCGTACATTACATCTTATCTATGCTAAGATGTACACCGCTACTGACCCAAAAGCACTAGAAAAGTGGCTCGAAATCATATAAATAAGCCACGGAAGTTTTGGGATTCTGTTCTGTGGAGCGATGAAACAAAACTTTTCAGCACGATGGATCTGTCTGGAGGAAGAAGAATGAAGAAAGAACACTCTGTCCACAGTCGAGCATGGTGGTGGCTCGGTGATGCTCTGCGGCTGCTTTGCATCCTCTGGCACTGGAAACCTGCAGCGTGTGGAAGGCGAGATGGATTCTTTGAAGTATCAGGAAATCCTAGGAGAAAACGTCACGCCGTCTGTGAGGAAGCTGAAGCTCGGGTGTCATCGGACCTTCCAACAGGACACTTATCTCAAGCATACCTCAAATTCCACCAAGGCCTGGTTGCAGAAGAAGTCCTGGAAGATTCTACAGGGCCATCAGAGTCACCTGACTTGAACTAGAAAATCTCGGGTGGGATTTGAAGAAGGCGGTTGCAGCACGCATGCCTAAGAATATTACCGAACTGGAGGCCATCGCTCATGAGGAATGGGATAAGATTCCTCCGGAACGCTGCAGAAGCGCGGCATCTCGTTTGCAGCAGGTCATAAGTGCAAAAAGGAGCTCTACTAAGTACTAAAGATGCTCGCCATGAAGGGGTTGAATAATTTTGAAACTGGAGAAATCATTATAAGTTGCATTTTCAGTTGAAATTTCAATTGCGTTTGTCTGAATTGTTCATTGCAAACAGCTGAAAGTCTGTACATTTTGACAATAAACCTGATTTGAACAATTCTCATGATCCCTATAAAAAAAAGTTACTCAAGTAAGCTAGGGTTAGAGGTAGAGCTAATCTTTAGACATTCTCTTACATATAAAATCAATCACTCCATTTACTCAAATTCATATGAACTTCTCAGGAGACCAAGTTCATTTTTACAGGCCTAGGAACTCTTAAACATTACAGACTGCATCGTTAAAGAGACATCTTGTGTGTGCGCTCTCTCTCTCTCTCTCTCTCTCTCTCTCTCTCTCTCTCTCTCTCTCTCTCAACAGCAGATATCTGTTCAGACACAACACACTTCCTGTAACAGCCGCTGTCTCATCTCATTCGCTCCTCCACTCTTTATCCCAGGCTGGATAAAGAAGATAAAAAGAGGGATGAGCAGAATGAGACAGCGTGACATCTCTAAGACAGTCAGCTTGAAACTTCTCCAGTGTATCAGCGTCGTCGAGAACATTACCACTTCTGAAAGACGCCTGACGTATTTCACCAGCTTTTGTGCTACGATATTACAGAAAAGTACAACCGCATAAATTGACTTAAAGTATGAACGTAAAAGTACGAGAAAGAGAAAAAGACGCCCGCCTCAATTCCAAACCACACACTGATGTTAGTTCCTGATGGTAAATTAGTGTCTCTTTCATCAAGGAACCAAGGAACATGGGAAAACATAAGTTAGCTACGACTAACTAACAACAGCTTTGTTCCTAATCCGTCAAATGTTAGCAAACACTGACTAAACCAGCTAGCTGAATATTAATTCCCTGTTGCCACAATACGAACTGTTGTAATAAATATAATGTGCACACAACAGCAGATAGATTCTCACAGTGTCATTCTGTTAACGTTTAAATTTATTCGAAATTTAGACGGACTACACGAAGCTGTTTTTCATGCTAAAAAGTCACCTTATGGTTTTAAAAATGCACTCATCCATAAATCCCTCCTTCACAATTCCATCCATTTTAAATCCCTCACACTGGCCCAATTAGTTAAAAGAAGGCCATTTGGGCAGGAATCATGCCGCCCCTTGCTCGGAGGGAGGAGCACTGAATAGACAGATTATAACAGGGTTGCCAGATTGGGTTAGTTAAAAAAATTACTCTCCAGCTGACAATATCTTGTTTAATAGCAAACAATCTGATAAATCTGATAAATTTCACAAATTATAACTGCAGACATTGTGTTTATAATGTACAGATCCATTTCTATCGTAAAATATAGCAAAGATTCAGAGAGGGATAATGAAACGGATCATTTCCATACGTCAGAAATCCGTGTGGAAAAACTGAGAAAAAGAAGAAAACTGTCTTTATAAAAGCCCATATTTTTTTTTAGACTAGTTTTGGGTCTTCTTTGTGGTTTTTGAGATGTATTTTGCTAGACTGTATGCTGTGTGATCCCTTCTTGACTTTTATTTGAATTTTATTCGAGGCGATGGCGTTACATTAATGTCGTCCCGCAACAAAAAAAATATCTATGGTCAAGATCCATTGCAGCAAATAGGATTATAGAGGAATGTTTGAATATGTAGTGAGGAGAACGTAGAGATTTTTCTAGTCAGATTAAATAGTATTCGGTGAATAAAAAATTCCAGAAAACACAGATATATAAAAAATATAAATAAAACAGACTCCTGTGCTGGGAGCAGTGAATAGGACTAAGCCTGTGACTGTGTCACTAATTCCTTTCTCTCTCTCTCTCATTCTAATCACATGTTTATACTTATTTACATGCTGGAAGAGATTTGGGGAATTATTCATAATGTTCACAGAGCAAAAAGAAATCAGAAAAATAGAGCATTTACTGCATTTGGTAATCGTTTACGTTGGTGCTGACATGGAAACATTGATAATAATTTGTACGACTCATTTTATATGAAATGTACAGTGGTTAAGGTCAGGGTCAGTAGCGGAATTAGAGCTTTTCATTTATCTTTGTCCTTGTGAAATTGAACAAAGCATCGTCCTCGCTTGTTTGAGTTTTTCATTCAATCAGTTTCCCAGAATGTACGACCGCGATTCCGAAAAAAGTTGGGACGCTGTGTGAAATGTAAAAATAAATGCCAATAAAACACAGAACGCAATGGTTTGCAAATCTCATAAACCCGTATGTCATTCACAACAGAACATAGAAAACACATCAGATGTTTAAACTGAGGAAATGTACCGTTTTAAGGAACAAAAATAAGCAAATTTTGAATTTCATGGCCGCAACACGTATCAAAAAAGTTGGGACGGGGCGACAAAACGTTGGAAAAGTAAGGGGTAGTAAAAAGAAACAGCTGGAGGGACATTTTGTAACTAATTAGGTTGATTGGGAACAGGTCAGTAAGACGATTGGGTATAAAAAGAGTATCTTAGTGAGGCAGAGTCTCTCAGAAGTAATGATGGGATGGAATCTGGATGGAAGCAATACAGTATGTTGCTCTAAAACTTGTATATACCTTTCAGCATTGATGGTGCCTTTCCAGATGTGCAAGCTGCCCATTCAATAGGCACTAATGCACCACCATACCACCAGCAATGCAGGCATTTGAACTGAGCCCTGATAAAAAGCCAGATGGTCCCTCTCCTCTTTAGTCCTCTTTAGTTTAATCCATGGTTTCCAAAAAGAATTAAAAATTTCGATTCGTCTGACCACAGAACAGTTTTCCACTTTTCCTCGGTCCATTTTAAATGAGCTTTGGCCCAGAGAAGACGGAGGAGTTTCTGGATCATGTTTACATACGGCTTCTTCTGTGCATGATAGAGCTTTAACCAGCGTTTATGGATGGCACGGCGAACTGTGTTCACAGACCATGTGTTCTGGAGGCGTTTCTGAGCCCATGCAGTGATTTCCATTGCAGAATAACGCCTGTTTTTAATGCAGTGCCGCCTGAGGGCCCGAAGATCACGGGAATGCAGTATTGATTTTCACCCTCGTCCCATGTGGACATCTTCAAGTTCTCCCAAACAGACAAATAAATCCCTTATGGTTTTACACTGAAGTTTTTCTTTCCTCAGTATCAGAAAAAATATATTTATAATTTTAAAACACACAACTATACTCTTAGAAAGAAGGGTTTCTCAGCGGTTCTTCGGATGGTTATTGGCTCTAACTTTCCAAAAGCATCAGTTAGAACTTTCTCTGATAAGAAAACGCTCTTAGAGGTTGTAGAGGTCTACATAGATTTGTTTAAAGGATTTTTCCCAAAGGGGTTCTTAGAGAAAATAGTTCGATTTAGAATCCTGAAGCGACTCTTTGGCTCGAAGTTCTGCAATACCTCTTTAAACATTCGAAATATAACCCTATAATACATTTCTGCATGGGAAACCCTCTACAGTAGGGTTTGACATAGAGTCTTTAAGGGTTTTTAGAACTACAAACTTGAGAACTCTTTAAGGTTCTAGATTGGAACTTTTTTTCTAAAGGTGTACAATATTTTTCCATTTTTTTCCCCACAGTAGCAGAATAAAAGAATCTTTTACCATTTTGAAACGAACATACAGAGACCTTGACCATTAGAAAGAAGGATTCCATGGGGGTTCTTGGCAACCTCTTAAGGTGTTCTATGTGAAATGGAAACCCTGTCATGAAAAAGGTTTTTGGTCCATGCTTTATCCTTTATTCTGTGTAGATCAGATTCAAAGTAGAAGATTCTTAGAACCCTGGGTCAACAAAACACCGTCTTCCCTAAAAGTATAGAACCTTTTTGAATGAGCACACTGGGGCAAAAAGGTGCAAATGTACATGCATACAGTTATGCACACACACACACACACACACACACACACACACACAGCCAATAGTCCAACAGGGCAACTCCTGTCTCACAGCTGCATGCTGAGTATAAACACAGCAGGACGCGGAACCATCACCATCACCACATTCCTACACTAAAGTCTGTTTTTAAACATCTGTCCATGAGTACATCCACATCTCAGACCTCACAAAGCCATCAATGCCCTCATCACAACACAGCATGAACTAAACTAGTGCATCTGATCTCCTACATCTCCTCTCCAACCAGGCTACTCTCCACCTGACCCCAAACACTCAGGAGTGTAAGAAGTGACCAAGGAGGCAAGGAGGACGAGGCAGAAAGGAGAACCTGGTGATACTCACACTGTGGGCTGCAATGTTCACTCTTGAAAAGAGTCATATCAGGGACGGCGAGGGGGGAAAAAAGGTTTACAGGTGCCAGCAACCTGAACAGACGACTAGTTGCTTTCCTATTTCTATTCTTCAGCTGGATCTACTCGCACTCCTTTGGCTCATAAGGACAGTTTCGTCTCTCCCCCTTCTTCAGCGTCTCCTCTCAGCAGCTCGGTGTGTTACTACTGAATCAATGACAGCACTGCCTCAGCTTTACCGGTGGGCTGTACCAACTCAGCCACTGCAGTAGGGAAGAACATGAAGAGCAACGGGTCATACCACTGAAGCCAGGAAATAGGGACGAGAGAGAGAGAGAGAGAGAGAGAGAGAGAGAGAGAGAGAGAGAGAGAGCGAGAGAGCGAGAGAGAGAGAGATTGCAGCTGACCTTCTTAAAGCTTGAAGACCTTTGCTGAGTCTCAGGGTTCAGGAATTCAGGCCAGGGATGGATGTAACTGCATGCCACACACAGAGATGGTGGAGAAACCCGATCCCTGTAGCGTGTGTGTGTGTGTGTGTGTGTGTGTGTGTGTGTGTGTGTGTGTGTGTTGATGTGGAACATGTGAGGCAAAAAAAATCTAAGACTAGAACCTCACAGCCGGAGCCCACGGCAGGACTGCATAGCAACAGTGCAGTGAGAGAACATAGAGACAGATAGACAGAGAGAGACAGAGAAAAGAGAGAGGAATACAAAAACAGCATGGACTTAAACCTGACATAAATCTGACATAAAACTGACATAAACCTGATATAAACCTGACATAAAGCTGACATAAACCTGATATAAACCTGACATAAAGCTGACATAAACCTGATATAAACCTGACATAAACCTGACATAAACCTGATATAAACCTGACATAAACCTGACATAAACCTGACATAAACCTGATATAAACCTGACATAAAGCTGACATAAACCTGATATAAACCTGACATAAAGCTGACATAAACCTGATATAAACCTGACATAAACCTGACATAAACCTGATATAAACCTGATATAAACCTGACATAAACCTGATATAAACCTGACATAAAGCTGACATAAACCTGATATAAACCTGACATAAAGCTGACATAAACCTGATATAACGCTGACATAAACCTGATATAAACCTGACATAAAGCTGACATAAACCTGATATAAACCTGACATAAAGCTGACATAAACCTGATATAAACCTGACATAAACCTGACATAAACCTGATATAAACCTGACATAAAGCTGACATAAACCTGATATAACGCTGACATAAACCTGATATAAACCTGACATAAACCTGACATAAAGCTGACATAAACCTGATATAAAGCTGACATAAACCTGATATAAACCTGACATAAACCTGATATAAACCTGACATAAACCTGATATAAAGCTGACATAAACCTGATATAAACCTGATATAAACCTGATATAGACCTGACATAAACCTGATATAAAGCTGACATAAAGCTAACATAAACCTGATATAAACCTGACATAAACCTGACATAAACATGACATAAACATGATATAAAGCTGACATAAACCTGATATAAACCTGACATAAACCTGACATAAACATGACATAAACATGATATAAAGCTGACATAAACCTGATATAAACCTGACATAAAGCTGACATAAACTTGATATAAAACTGACATAAACCTGATATAAACCTGATATAAACCTGACATAAACCTGACATAAACATGATATAAAACTGACATAAACCTGATATAAACCTGACATAAACCTGACATAAACCTGACATAAACCTGACATAAGCATGTCATAAACGTACACTGGAAAATGTCATGCCGGTTATATATAAGCTTCACGTTCCTATTACTAGTCATTGTAATTAGTTGCCATAATGCTTTATGTCATCACAGCTTATACTGTCACATGCTTTATTACGTTTTATGAAAGACCTTACAACACCATGTAAGTTTTATAATATTTGATGAAATCAAGTTAAAATCACCCCCTCACTGCGAAATGCCCCCAACTGCTAAATAACTCATACTTATTATTATTATTATTATTATTATTATTATTATTATTATTATTATTATTATTATTCGTTCTCTTCATTTCTTTCTCCTCCTTTTTGTCACTTTTCTTCTCCTTTTCATTCTGTTCTGATTTGATCACTGTTCCTCCTTCATTCTTCTTTTGATTTTCGCCTCGTAACAGCTTATAGCATGTTTCATTACACGGTTTATATGATAGACCTCAGTGGCAACTTACGACAACTGTCATAATACTTCGCTGAGTACAGTTCAGATCTGCTCTGACCTCGTAATAAATGTCATTTGACACGTATAGTGTTATAAAAAGGTAATAGGTTCTACCGTGACATGTCGGTATGTCTCCGTAAAGAACTTGCCATGACAGCTGTTATAACATAAAAGGAAAATAACAGATGTTGCAAAACTAAAGCATCATGTCATTATGATGTCATTATTATGTCACTAGAAGTAAACTGTCATAGTAACTTATGACAGGGTTATGCCAATCTTATGAGGAGTGGATCAATAAAGTATAATGCAATGCAATACGAATATAATAAAGTATTCGCACAGTGTTTATTTATACAAAGGTTCAGCTTGTATGAATATTAAATACCCCAGAGCACGTCATTTCCAATCACTCGAAATAATCTACGCTAGAACAACATATATTTTTGTAATATACTTTGCTTAAGGCTACAAGCCATCTACAGTACTTAAACCCTTCTTGACAAGTGACATGAACATATATAAACACTTATAAAGTGACTATAATAACGGCAGAGATACCTATAGAGAGCCTATATGTTCCTTAAAGGTTATTTAATATTACAGAGAGTGTATTAATGTTCATGGTTTTACGTTCAGGGTTTGTTCTTGTTGATACTGTGTGTGTTATATGCTGCTATGAAACTGCAGTTTTGCGCACAGATCTCACTCTTGAATTGTCTTGGAACCAGAGGTCATAAATGACCTTCACCTTCTGGGAAATGACAGAGCCGGACGTGGCTCGGCTCAATCGGCTTTAGCGTGCAGTTTAAAGCATAACCAGGCTAGCGCACGGGCATCATTGCAGAGTCATAATCACCTTTAAGCACTTATGGATCGGCCCATCAATAAAAATCAAAAGCTTGGAGGTGATAAATTCATACTCATTATCCCTTGATGATCACAGTCAATAAAGTAAACAGCCTCTGAGCCGTGTTGAGTTATGGGTTTGTTATTGGAGGTCCCTCTAGACGGTCATTAATCTGTTTGATTATGCTGTTTAATTGCAATGCAGACAGTGAGCTCACTTCACGTCTGTTACAAGGTAGGGGTGAGTTCTTTTCGGGACTTTTCAGTTGCACGTAGGTATTACATCATTCTCCTTGTTTTTGATGGGATTTATTTTTTTTTTTCCACAGTGCCGTGAAAATACCTGTCACCTTCTCCAAAAACGCAGTGAAAGCCGGCGTGCACGATGTGTGTGCACCATTGCTTCATCCTTCAACTTTCTATTATACAGGTCCCAGTTTAGATGAAGCGCTCTAGTATTTACACATAAATGGCATCCAAAGGTTGTTATTTACGCAAGGAAAGTTAGGTGTATTCAGAGTCAGGTTTCGCACATGCTTACACAGTTCACGCCACCGAGGAAGAACATTCATTCTCCTTTGCTGTCAGAATATGGTAAACATGGAAATAAATACCTAATAGGAATCTAGTATATTGCCAGTATACTGTATAGTTGAATGAATATTTAATGCAGTGATTCATGCGGTTGTAATGATCACATTCATTACTGCGCGCTCCTGTAAAGAAAACCTACCCACAGTTTGAAGGACAAGCTGACCATAGCTCATCCGCTATCCTTATAATCCTCTTGAGATTAACTCACCGTTTTATCCGTTAAAAATTCCATCCTTTAGATGTCTCAGATTAAGATGCTGTCTCTTCTGAAGGCTTCCTTGGTGTTCTTAATGCGACAATTACATTAAATAATGAGTAAGAAAATACTAATACAGCCCACGAGCATAAATTGTAAACTGTCAGACAATGACACCTCTCTTGAGGCAATATCATGTAAGAAAACGGGTGTCACTGGTGATTATGGTGTTATGGCCCGTACTTAGGACACCAATGACAAAACTCTAGCGACTAGTGAGTCTAGTAAATCAAAATTGGAACATTTTCTTGGTCAGAAATTCATCATATTTTGAGAATGACCCATGTGCATTCATCCTCTCTCCAACATGGTTAAATAGACCGTTGTCATTTTGTGGAGTAATAATGGCAATGAGTCTTTATTGGTCACATATACGTTACAGTTTTGCATACCCTAGCATGTCAGGAAGTTGGGGTCAGCCATGATACAGCGCTCCCTGGAGCAGAGAGGGTTAAGGGCCTTGCTCAAGGGCCCAACAGGGTCAGCCTGGTAGTCCTGGAGCTTGAACCCCTGACCTTCTGATCAGTAACCCAGAGCCTTAACCATCACGTCACGCCACCACTTCCCCTATGGCAGTATCAGTGATAAATGAGAATTATGTGAGATTTTAATCGGTCTGAACACCTGTGAGAAGATACCCAGTAAACACAGACGGGAGATCTCGATTCCTATACATCTGTTTTACATTTTAATCAAGCAGCACACAAGTGGTGCGGCATACAAACTGCTGAGCAGAACAAAAATCATTAGGGATAAACCATTGAGACAAAGAATCTCAACCACAGAGAAGCACAACCGCAGCATCCTTCATCTGGCAATCTGTCAGCTTTCCAGCGTACATGAGGTTATTAAAATTCTCCCATCCAACTGTAATCAATGGACAAGTTTTTATTTCCTCTCGCAAATTCGATGAGGTCCCGAGGCAAACTGTCTTCCCCTGTAGCTTCACAGCAGAGATGGTAATTACCGCTTTAAGCCGTGGGAATGAGTACCTCCCGGTCCGTGACATTCACTTGGAACATCATTACGCGCATTTCCTAACTTCTGACAATGATCCTAATGCACCTGACAGAGGAATTAAATGGGTAGGGATCAAGGGCACTCAGCTGGAACTTTTCCTAATAAATCTGCCTGCTCTGACCCTCTTGTTATTACGGCAAGTGAGAGAAGTGCGGTGAAAAAAAGTAATTGGCCCGAAGGCTACAGCTGGAGGAAAGGCTGGAGTAGAAGTAAAAAGTATGGACAGACCGAGATGGGAAAAGTGCTCGGACTGCTAAAGCAGACCGGATGAGCAGAACACCCAAAAAAAATAAATAAATAAATAAAAGGATTGCTGGGGGGGTGGAAGTCGAAGAGGTCGAGAAAATAAAATGACAGTTCTGAGAATAACCAAGGAAGTTAGACAGTTGTGGTAAGACATTATAAAAAGAAAAGAAAGGAAGGCTGGAAGATGGGAACTGAGGGGGAGGACAGGCACTTCAGTAAGTCTGAAGGGATGAAAATAGCAGTATATCAAGGAGAACACGAATAGACACGTGGAGAGACCAAAAAAAAAAAAAAAAAAAAGGTAAAACAGGTTAAAAGAGACCAATGTGGGCTGCCTGGTCTGGAAACATCCATCCTCATCTGCTTGGAAATCAGCTCCAATCTGGGGGGCTGTCAGCTTTGTGCCAGCAGGCCCTGCTCCCAACCACATGGACGATCACACATGCACACATACACACACACACGTGCATAAATCTACCCCCTTTCCTGACACATTAATCTCCCCTTTAAATGCATCATTGCATTCAAACACAATGCAGCAGATATATTATCACTGGCTCCTGCTATTTTTAATGTTCACTTTCTCTCAGTTCACTCCTTTCACATGCTTTCTTCATGCAATCTCTCTCTCTCTCTCTCTCTCTCTCTCTCTCTTTCTCGTTTCTCAGTTTTTTAGCCAACAACAAAAAAAAGCCCAATTATGTCTCAAGCAGCACCGCAAATTCGAGTGGACACTGAATCAGTAGCTGGGGCAGAGCCACGGGCGGCCATCTGTCTGAATTGGCGTGGATAAAAGGGACGCCACTTTGGTCAAAGCGCCCTCAGTGTCCAGATGGAGAGGTTTTTCCACTACCTGATCATCAGCTAACCGTGGCACTGCAGGGCACGACTCCAGTGTATTCGTAGCCAGCGGGCCATTGTAAAGAGTCCTGGCAACAAGGCCACCGCATATCTGTGAACCACTCACACTTCAGACTGCAGTCCGGCACACAGAGCTGTACGTCAGAGTAACAACCGCATGCACTTTCACTTCTTAAAGGTATGTGAACTGTAATGTCACACATGAATGGGCATTTAGAGCAAAAGCTGGATTAACCTCACACTGCGCGTCAGGTTTCGACGCGTACTGTAGGCTTTTTCACACTCAGCGCACGTGTGATTTAGTTCTTAAGCAGAGACTCATGAAACGTCTCAGGGTTTAAACAAACGTAATGCACGATGTACAAAAAAAGACTCTACGTTATATCTACACGTACTGGGGCGGAGGTTGTTTCAATACGGTATATCATTTCCACACTTCCAAAACACGTCTTTGTTCTCATCGATCTGATGCCAGTGAAAGAACACATGCGACATCAAAAGTCCAACACACAACAAAATAAATATATAAGGTGTAAATGTTAAAAAAAAAAAAAAATGTATTCACACTGCTAGTGATTCGTTTATTTGATTCACTCACAACCGTACTTTATTCAGCGGAGTGTGTAGAGTGAACTCATTGAGCAAAATCAGATTATTATAAACATGCCTTACAGTGTTACAGTTACATTTATATTGCACTTTTCTAGACACTCAAAGTGCTTTACATTGTATGGGGAGGGGAGGGGGGGGATCTCCTCAAGCACCACCTGGATGATGCGACAGCAGTCATAGTGCGCCAGAACTCACCACACACCAGTTATTGATGGAGAGGAGAAGAGAGAGAGATAGCCAATTCAGGGATGGAGATTATTAGGGGGCGGTGATAGATAAGGGCCAATGGGGGAATTTCACCATACTCGGGGATTTTTAATGACCACAGAGTGTCAGGATGTCTGACGGTGCTGTTTTTACAGTATAGTGTCCCCGTCACTACACTGGGGTATTAGGCCCAACACAGACCACAGGGTGAGCGCCCCCTGCTGGCCTCACTAATACCACTTCATGTAGCAACCTTAGTTTTCCCAAGGAGGTCCCCTCATCCATGTACTGGCCAGGCTCAACGCTGCTTAGCTTCAGTGAGAAAACTGCAGGTTGAAATGGCCCTGGCTCTTTACCATTGAATACGATCAATTAAAACGCATCCATCGGCTCAACCAAATAAGGTTAGTGTGCGTGAAACTTTTCCATAGCTTTTAAAGGACCACTGATTAAAGAGGTGTATTTGCTTTGATTTATTGATATTTTGGATTTTCCCTCCATTTTCTCCGTAGTTTGATCACTTGCCAATTCCCACTTACCAGCCCGGTCTCCCCATCACACCACAGCTACCGACCGGGTACGGTGGAGTCTAACACTTACTTCCTCTGAGACATGGGAAGCCACCCAACCGCAATATTTTTTTCAAACTGCTGCTCATGCTGCATCACAGGGCACCCTAACACACTCGGAGGAAAGCGCTATCTGCGCTCTTACACATACATGAGCCCGCAGGTGTCCAGAATTGCCTAGTGTCACTGTGGGAATGAGAGTACGTTCCTCCCATCCAAAAAGCACAGCCAGTTATGCTCCCTAGACTCGTCGAGATTCAGACTTCAGACCTCTCAACACTCAGGAAAACTCCTCTTTCTACGGTTGATGACGCAGTAGGTATTTGACCGCCGGAGGTGTGTAAACATTCATAAGTATGTAGATGCTGGAGTTGCTCTTTAGAATCAATTCGTCCAAAAGTGTACTTGCACTTGATTACATGTTCTGACTGGTTGATATAGTATCAACGTTTCAGAGTTATACAGTTAACTAGCTGACCTTTGTGTAAAACGTGGGTAGCTACGTGGGTAAAATAACAAATACTTTTGCACATTGTATAGTCTCTATATACACTTTACAACTCTGTATATCTGCTTTCTACATATCCTAGTAGTATATTCCATTTATTCACATCATATTCCCTACAGTCTATTATATCTTATTACTACTGTATTTTATTATTTATACTACATTATATTTTTATTATATGTGTATATCCTTAGTTGTTGTTGGTCTGTTCGTTGTTGCACTGTGGGACGAGTAAAAAAAAAAAACAAACAAAAAAAACACTACATTATACAAAATACACTACATGTGAAAAATAAAGAACCGTGAGATTTGCTGTCCTGTGCACAGTTTGTGGTCTGCGTGAGATATATGAAGTGGTGGCCCTGTAAATAAAATCATATTCCGGGTAGTTTATATAGAAATATGATAGAAATATGGTTTTATTTTTGGAGCTTTAGTAATGCCGTGTTTACATTGCGCTCTTAAAGCAAACCACATGTGACAATAAAAAAGAATAGCGGTCCTCCTATTCGTATTAGTATTTGTATCTGTTTATAACACAAAATCTGTTCATTCCAAATTACGGGTTCATATTCGGTTACATCCCAAATCATCGCTATTTTTAAGCGTTTACATAAAAAAATTTCGAGCTATACAAACAGCTTATTATATTATGCTGTTCTTGGGAACAGACTAATAGGCAGGCAAATTGGTTTTATTCGAAACTGCAGGAAGTTCGGCGTGTTGTATTCCCAATTTATTCTCATCCTTACAAACTAATTATCGTCACTCCTGACAAACAGAGAAGCATCTGCTTTTATTTCCCCACAGTAACAACTCGAACAGCTTGGATTTGGTTTTCATTTAGAGTCTACATAAGAACAGGTAAAGGTGTTTAACTCGAAATGAGCTTTCTGCTCGTTCATAGCGAGCTGTAAATTAAATTTAGAGTTCAGATTAATAGATGTATATGTACTGTTTATACATGTGGATTAGCGGTAACTGCAATGTATAGATGTTCTTGTGTGGTAACCATAATGACAACAACATGAAGTACCGTGAATATGGACTGTCTAATGGCATAGATTTGACGTAGCATGTAAACAGGAATTAGAGCACGTGTACATGCTAGCTAGCTAGATACTTCACACAGTCATAGCTCTGATAGCTGGCATGTATGAAAACTGTCATCAGAGCATGTGTATATGCTAGCTAGTTACCTCACAGAATCATAGCTTTTACAGCTAGCATGTATGCAAACTGAAATCAGAGCGCGTACATGCTAGCTAGCTAGTTATCTCACACATTCATATGTTTGATAGCTGGCATGTATTTACAGTATGTAAACAGGAATTTGAGCACGTGTACATGCTAGCTAGCTAGATACTTCACACAGTCATAGCTCTGATAGCTGGCATGTATGAAAACTGTCATCAGAGCATGTGTATATGCTAGCTAGTTACCTCACAGAATCATAGCTTTTACAGCTAGCATGTATGCAAACTGAAATCAGAGCGCGTACATGCTAGCTAGCTAGTTATCTCACACATTCATATGTTTGAAAACTGGCATGTATTTACAGTATGTAAACAGGAATTAGAGCACGTGTACATGCTAGCTAGCTAGATACTTCACACAGTCATAGCTCTGATAGCTGGCATGTATGAAAACTGTCATCAGAGCATGTGTATATGCTAGCTAGTTACCTCACAGAATCATAGCTTTTACAGCTAGCATGTATGCAAACTGAAATCAGAGCGCGTACATGCTAGCTAGCTAGTTATCTCACACATTCATATGTTTGAAAACTGGCATGTATTTACAGTATGTAAACAGGAATTAGAGCACGTGTACATGCTAGCTAGCTAGATACTTCACACAGTCATAGCTCTGATAGCTGGCATGTATGAAAACTGTCATCAGAGCATGTGTATATGCTAGCTAGTTACCTCACAGAATCATAGCTTTTACAGCTAGCATGTATGCAAACTGAAATCAGAGCGCGTACATGCTAGCTAGCTAGTTATCTCACACATTCATATGTTTGATAGCTGGCATGTATTTACAGTATGTAAACAGGAATTAGAGCACACATACATGCTCGCTAGCTAGATCCCTCCTTAAAGGGACTCTAAGAGTAAAACGATTAAGTCCATCATATAGACATATTCTGCTTAAGTGTTCAATTCAGCCAGCGTGAGCAAGTTAGCTAACCTGTGTCTAGATAACATGAATAGTGTATGACAAATTTCAGAAAAAGCCATTTAGTGTTCTGACTTTTTCTTCTGTACCTTTTCTTATTTTTTTTTTAAGTACAGGAAAGGAAACATTCTCTTGCAAAGTACTTCTTGAAGGTCAGTGTGTTGCAGGGCAGTCGAGACTTTCCAGCCACCTGGTTTTATAGAAGAGGTTCATTTTTTATACGGCCTCTCCATTTTTAATGCAACGCTCGTCACAGGCTAACGATCCGCTCACTCTGCCCTCCCAAAGTCGGTACAGTCAAGGTCGCATGCTGCGTGTCTTCGCTACGACTGGCAGATCCTGCGTCTGAGAGAGAAAGAGAGAGAGAGAGAGAGAGAGAGAGAGAGAGAGAGAGAGAGAATGGAGAGAAACAGAAAGAAAGACAGAGGAAGAATGAAGCGAGATAGAGAGAGAGAAGTAGAGAGAGAATGAAGAGAGAGAAATAGAAAAGGGAGACAGAGACATAGAGAATAAAGTGAGAAAGAGAGATAGGGAGAGAGGGAGGAGAGGGAGAGAGAGAGAGGGACGGAGAGAGAATACAGTGAGAAAGGGAGATGTACAGAGAGAGACCGACAGAGCGAGATAAAGAGAGAGAATAAAGTGAGAGAGATAGACAGAGAGAGAGCGACAGAGAGAGAATAAAGTGAGAAAGAGATATAGACAGAGAGAGAGAGAAAGAGAGAGAGAATAAAGTGAGAAAGAGAGATATACAGAGAGAGAGACAGAGAGAGAATAAAGTGAGAAAGAGAGATGGACAGAGAGAGAGAAAGGCAAGCAGAGAGAGAGAGAGAATAAAGTGAGAAAGAGAGATATACAGAGAGAGAGGGACAGAGAGAGAATAAAGTGAGACAGAGAGATAGACAGAGAGAGAATAAAGAGAAAGAGAGATAGACAGAGCGAGAGAAAGGCAACCATAGAGTGAGAGGGACAGAGAAGAGAATAAAGTGATAGACATATCTGATTGAGCAGAGGGAGTGAAGGAGAGTGGCTAAATGATGGAGGGATAAAAGAAGCAGCTTGTGAATGATCTGGGATTAGACCATGTGTCCTGTCTCACGCCCCCTCAACCCTCTAAGGTATCTCTGCTTTGCTGAGTTTGTACTTGCGCGTGTGTGTGTGCGCGTGCACCTGCGTGTGTGTGTGTGTGTGTGTGTGTGTCACGTCTCACATCAATAATCCTGTTTGTGACCCACTGACTTTTGGATGTACTTGAAAACATATAACAGACAGATTGTGTGTGTGTGTGTGTGAGAGAGAGAGAGAGAGAGAGAGAGAGAGAGCAATAGTGAGCGAGAGAGCGTGTCAGTCCACTGAGTCTGTCAAGGGACTGTGTTCTGGAGACGAATGTTATAAATATTCCTCATACTGCACGTTAGCGTGTAATTAAAATGAAACCACTTTTACAGTTTGCACGCAGCAGTGAAAAACGTCCGCTGATGCATGCAGTACATCTCAAATCCCCAGGAGACTGAGAGTCTGCTTCCACAAGGACATTTCATATCCATCAGAACCCCTTCTCTTACCATGTACTTCAACGAGAACTCGATGAGAATGCTATTATTCTCCTATTACTTGACCTTTTATACCACAACAGCATTCCGACGACGATCATTTCTTATTTATTAAACGACATGTCATAGGGTTCGATTTTTTTAGCGCAGCTTTTAGTTACATTTAATGTTGTGGAACATCATGTTAGCTCTGTAACACCTGCTGTATAAACGGTTATTTCGTCTTTCTTTTCCCTCTTTTCTTCATGTCTTCCCTGGTCGGAAAACTTAAAAGTAACAGCTTCACGTCTAACTCTTACAATCTGCTGACACTGGAGACTCCTTACATACAGTCAATGCTAAATAAGCGTCTCCTCTTTAATCCGATTATCAGTAGGTTTAGATTATGTGGAGCGTCCGCCGTACAACTACCGGCGAACGAGTTGTTACTATGGAAACGATGACATATTAGAACGAGTACACTAATATTAACCTGTGATTTGCCCGAACGCCGGAGACACTGTCGAAGAAAATGATCCCGGCAAACGTTTGACCGATCAGATGAACAGTTCAACACCGCTCTGGTATAATTTAACGCCACGTATGAATATATTTTAAAAAATCGCTTTCGACGCCGACTCGAATTCCACAAGGGGGCGTTTCCAAATCATTCCCGCATGTAAAACTTTTCTGATATTAGAACAAGACTTTGTCTGAAAGGATTAGAGGCAAAAAGACTTCATATACAGTTAGTAAATATTGCATGTTACTGTTATACACACAACGACTACGTTTACATGGACAGCAGTAATCTAATTACTGGCCTTATTCTGAATAAGACATATAATATTCTGATTGAGGTGTTTACATGAGTCGCTTTTAGAATATTCCTCTCATGTTCCCGTTTTACGTTATAGAACATAGATCGATTAACGGTACATGTCATTACGTCTACACGCCACGCCGTCCGACGTCCCTCCAGAATTTCACGTATCGACGTACAGTCGGTCTTCGTTATGGGACCGTATACAGTTTGGGGTGTTTTTATTTGTAATTTTACGGAAGCTTCAAGTGCGGTTCATTATTTTTGTCGTGCTGTACGTGCAAACAGACGACCGCTTGAAGCCGTGGGCTGCGTCCCAAACGGCGTACTTACCTACTATATAGTAGCTGACATACATGTATCTCTCCTACATATATAGCAGGTAAGTACGCGGTTTGGGACGCAGCCGTGCTCTCTTGTTCGCCGTCAGACGGTTGAGTACGTGTCCTGTCGCAAAATATGGTGAAAACTCCTACACGTCGTTAATAGTGTGATTAAGGCGTGTACGTGTCCGTAATGCGAGTAAAAGAGGAATACTCCACACGTCTTAATTCCATTTGTGTTTACTTCGAGTATGACTTTAATCAGATTAAGGTCATCAGAAATGGCTGTTTACATGCTAGTTTCTTAATCAGAGTACCGTCGTAATCGGGTTCATATCGGATTATTGTTCTCCATGTAAACATACTGAACGCTACCTCCATTGTTAAGAGAGAAACTTTGATTTGATTTGCTTAACACACACCGAAACCCACCAAGGGACGTGAACGGATGTGTCGTGTTCATTTCAGCCTTTGCTCTTTCCCCTGTTTCTTTAAACTGCGCTTGAATGAGGAGCCTTTCATTTCAATATCAACACAGAATCGTTTAATCTCGTACGTGGGCCTGGGGCGTACAGGGAAAAGTGTTTTCTTTTTTTTCTTCTTTTTTTTTTTTTTAAAGAAAGGTCTCAAATAAAGACAAAGACTCTGCCACCACTCGCTGACATGAAAGGAGGCGGAACTATAATTACTCCACCGAGAACTGAGACTCTTTTGTCTTCAGCAGGAAGCTTCTAACACAGAGAGGGGAAAGGGGAAATCCATGCCGTTCCCTTTTTCTTTTTTTTTTTGGGTTTCACACCAAAGCCTTGCATCAAGCATCGATCAAAACCGCATCGGACGTGTCTCGGCTCCGTTTCCGTACAGCCTATAGACCGAAGGAAGAGCTACAGCGCACTCTCGAATTTAATCTGTGTTGGCAACTCCGACTCTCGATTATCAATTACGATTTACGTTTCCAATGATTTTTGCGTTTCTTTCTTTTGAGAAAGAAACGAATAATAATAATTAATAACGAATGGAATAATTTCCGTCCATCCATCCATTTTCCGTTCCGCTTATCCTACACGGGGTTGCAGGGAAGCCCGGAGCCTATCCCAGGGAACTCGGACACAAGGTGAGGGACGCTCTGGATGGGGTGCCGACCCATGGCACGACACAAATCACATACACATTCACACACTATGACAATTTGAAAATGCTAATCAGCTTACAATGCATGTCTTTGCACTGAGGGAGAAAACGTGAATGCAAAGAGAACTGAGTTGGGGGGTTTTTTCCCTCCCAGACCACCTTCTGGTTAAATAAAAGTGGTCCATAAATGAAAGCGTATGGAGCACTGTATGGACCAGGAGTCAGTGTGGATATACAAATAAATAAGTTCTGTATGTTTAAAATGTGTGATTGGTGTTCAGTTAAATAGTTCAATTGAAGACAGCAAGTCACAGACGAACGTCATTCCATCACCTGAGCACCAAGACTACAAAAGTCATTATGCTTATCTTCCTTGTGTCTTAAAGGGTGTTCTCACACGTCTAGTGTATACTCTTTTTAAAATAAACCCATTGTGTGTTCATTTAGGCGCACACAAGTTAGGAATAAAGCAACCGTACTCGGGTTCATTGAGACCAAACGATTGGTCTGAGAGTGTCCTGTAGTGAGAAATGAGCCTTGAGACACGAAGGAAGCCAAAGTCGTTGGAAGTACTCGAATTCCAAAAGTAGTGCCATTTTAATGGTGTTAAAATGTAAAATTGTAAAATTCGATCATTTTAGCAGCATGATTACGAGTACAAAAGGCACACTGGAACTGCTGCAGCATTAAACTCTCTCCAGCCTTCTTAAAATGTGAAAAATACCAAAACACACACACACACACACACACAAAAAACAGCTGGACACCCTTATTGTCATAATGGGAATAAAAACTACTGGAAGGAATTCAATTCATTGATGACGGGAAAGTACCGGGATTCGACAGTCCTCTGACACATCGGTCAATTGTGATTAAGTGATTAATCTAAGATCGTGTACCACAGGGGATGAGCTTCGAGCACACCGAATAAAATAGCTCGAGTCTGACACACACACTATCACTATGTCACACTCCAGAGAGGAGTCTGATCATTAGATGAAGATTCTCTCCGTTGCCTCGCTGTCTTCCTCAGGCTTTCCTCTATAACACACACGCTTTGAGGAGCTCCTCTTTCTGAAACGACATCAGTCAAGTGTCGCCGAGATGGGTTTTTTTTTTTTTTTCCTTTCGTTTTGGCGATGAGTTTGACGTTCTTTCTTCTTTCTATCTCATCCCGCATTCAGTTACACTGAAAACAGAAAGTACGAGAAGAAGCCCAGGCAGCCATTGCACTGCGGTGCTCTTTGAAGTTAATGAGACAAAACTATCAGCAGCCTCCATTTTAATTAGCAAACTGGCAAAATGATTACATTTTTAATTGAAGCTGTCATTTTCAATTAAGATATGACGTCCTTGAGAGAAAGAGAAGGAGGGGGGTCTTCTCTTCTCTTCTTGCTTCTGTGTAGTTTGTCTGGTTTGTTCATTTATACAACAGCATCCAACACACGTGGCAAAATTTAGCATCAAACATTATGGCAGATATGGATGGAAGTTGTCATGGCAACCCGAGTTAGCATATGATATGATTATACTGATGATGTGGATATGCTAATCTTCTAGAAAAGGGTAACAGTAAGCTTTTTTTTCAATTAGAGCATTTATCATTCCAATTTTCGAAACAAAACAAAAACATTGGCATTGTATGACTTTTTGGTTTCATCACTGGATTGTTGTTGTAAAAAAAAAATAAATAAATAAATAAACAATTATATATATATACAGTTGTTATTGTTGCGAGGTCGGGCCTCCGTGGATCGGACTTGTTTGTCCAGTACATCCCACAGATGATCGATCGGATTGAGATCTGGGGGATTCGGAGGCCGAGTCGACACCTTGAACTCTTTGTCATGTTCCTCAAACCGTTCCTGAACAATTTTTGCAGTGTGGCAGGACGCATTATCCTGCTGAAAGAGTCCACTGCCATTAGGGAATACCGTTGCCATGAAGGCGTGTACTTGGTCTGTAGCAATGTTTAGGTAGGTGGTACGTGTCAAAGTAACATCCAAATGAATTCCAGGACCCAAGTTTTCCCAGCAGAACATCACCCAGAGCATCACACTGTGCCCACCGGCTTGCCTTCTTCCCATAGTGCATCCTGATGCCATTTCTTCCCCAGGTAAGCGACGTACACGCACCCAACCGTCCACATGATGTTCATCAGACCACGCCGTCTTCTTCCACTGCTCCACGGTCCACTGAGCCTTGGGCGCCCATGACCCTATCGTCGGTTCACCGGTTGTCCTTCCTTGGACCACTTTTGACAGGTTCTAACTACTGCATACCGGGAACACCCCACAAGACCTGCCGTTTTGGAGATGCTCTGATCCAGTCGTCTAGCCATCTCAGTTTGTCAGAGTCGATCAGATCTTCACGCTTGCCCGTTATTCCTGCTTTTACCTCGAGAACTGACTGTTCACTTGCTGTCTAATATATCCCAACCCCTTGACAGGTGCCACCGTAACGACATAATCAATGTTAGTTCACTTCACCTGCCAGTGGTTTTAATGTAATGGCTGATTATGTATGATAAATCGAAAGTAAATACATGCCAAATTCACAGCACTCATTAATCTGCGCACATGTAATTACTTTCTTGTTCACACAGACTGAATACTCAGGTATGTTCTCGACACTAAGTGGGTCGTGACTATGCACAGGAAAAGATAAGCCTGTTCATTTCCCCTATTCTCTCCTCTCTTCTCAGCTCATCCACAGCTTCTCTGAAGTATCTCTTTGCTTTGTCTTTCCGAGTCTTGTCTGCCCTGCTCATTTCGTCCCCTTGACTTCTTCCTACTCCTTCCTCTTTTTTGTATTCTCCGTTTCACATTTCCTGGAGAGGAAGCTCTACTGTTCGGCTGGCGAGACAGAACCGTTCTGTCGCTCGCTCCATTCTCTCTCAGCACAATAGCGTTTTCTCATTAACACTTATCAAAGTTCATCTTGCATCCAAAATATGTTGGGCACGGTGTGGAGAGAGTAGAGCGAGCGAGAGAACTGAAGAGGCAGAGAGAGCACACAGACCAGAATGCAGCGAGGCCACAGATTGGTATAACGATAAAAGCATATTCATATGTTCATATGAATACATCCAGTTACTGGTTTAGTAAAATACGTGCTTTATTTCATTTTAGACACGAGATGCTGGTTCATTTCTCGCCTCTCACTGGTGTTTGGGTTTGGATGCTCTGGAATTTGGGAATAAATGAGCTTCAGTGGATTGCAAGGCTCCATGATTAATTAAAATCCAGGTTTGTAAAGCATGATATTAATCCTCTAGACATGCTTCACATTCTTTAGAGACTCCTTTGAATACTTTGCTTTGGAATTTACACATCATACTGTATGTGTGTAGTTATGGGGGGCATAAATCGGAATTCAGTAAGATTGGCTTTTCTGCCATTAATATACTTTGGCACATCTAGTTTACTTTAAAAGAAAATATATATATTTTACCAAAATGGCACGGAATTGTAGGGGTTCTTAGTGGGTAGCACATTTGCCTCACACCTTTGGGGTTGGGGGTTTGAATCCCACCTCCCAGTGGTTTCGCATGTTCTGCCGTGCTTTTGGGGTTTCCTCGGGGTACTCCGGTTTCCTCCCCCAGTCCAAAGACATGCACGGTAGGCTGACTGCCCAAATTATCCGTGGTGTATGAATGTGTATGTGATTGTGCCCTGCGATGGATTGTATTGGCACCCTGTCCACATTGGGTGTACCCCGCTATGTGTCCGTTGCTCCCTCGGATAGGCTCCAGGTTTCCCGTGACGGTTATCACGGCTAAGTGTGATTTTCATAAAAAGTTTAAATGCTAAAAAAATGACATCAATAACAAGAAGAGAAGTGAGCTAATGAATCAGAGATTATTTCCCCACCGATTTTAGCTAAAGAGACAGCAATGAGGCTCGTGTTGAAACACCGTGAGGGACTTTTACCTCAGGTGATGAGGCAGAGACTGATGTAGATGGTGTTGATAATCAAAATTAAAACTCATGTCCTATTGTAAACTTAAATATCATTATCATTTGAAATGGTAGTGGTGGATCAGTGGTTAAAAAGCTCTGGGTTATTGATCAGAAGGTCAGGAGTTCAAGCCCCTCACTGCTTAGCTACCACCGTTGGGCCCTTGGGCAAGGCCCTTAACGCTCAGTTGTATAAATGAGATAAATGTTAGTCGCTCTGGATAAGGGCGTCTGCTAAATGCCATAAAATGTCAAAATGAACTCTTTAAATGTGATTTTAACTTTTGGGCGTAAGCAGATTTTTACAATGCTAGAACTGTACTTGTGATTGAAATGTGTGCAGTACAGTAGACGATGGATTGTGCATCTATTTTTTCCCCCTCGTCACATTACCTGCAATTTCCTGTAGTTAGCTCAGTTCAGATTTTTTTATTCACTAGAATTATTAAATGCAGCATTAGCAATGAGTAATACAAGCTCCCCTGGACAAAAGCTGAGTCATGCCCACTATTATCAGTGCCTTATTGTACAAATGTCAATAGTTTGTACACCTGGACAAATATAATTTATCATAAAAGCGGACAGTCATCTTGTTCGTCAGACTCTGCGGTTTGCCTTTTGTGCTTCACGCCTAAGCAGAACACATCCTATGTTCCAGGATGTACCTGTGTGTGACCTGAGGAGGAGGACTGAACTGCAAAATCAACTCAATCTCATTGAAGAAAGAAAAAAAAAACCCCTATTAAATATCTTTTTAAGGAAAAGCTTAGTGGTTAGCATGTTCTCCTCACGCCGCCCAGGGTTTGGGGTTCGATTCCCACCGTGGCCCTGTGTGTGCGGAGTTCGCATGTTCTCCCCGTGCTGCGGGGGTTTCCTCCGGGTACTCCGGTTTCCTCCCCCAGTCCGAAGACATGCACGGTAGACTGATTGGTATGTCCAAAGTGTCCGTAGTGTGTGAATGTGTGTGTGAGTGTGCCCTGTGATGGATTGGCACTCTGTCCAGGGTGTACCCCGCATTGTGCCCGATGGTCCCCCGGGTAGGCTCCAGGTTCCCCGTGACCCTATAGGATAAGTGGTATAGAAAATGGAAGGATGACTGGATATATGGATGGATGGAAACTACCCTTCTAAATACTACCCTTCTAAAATTCATACACTAGACAGTAGCGTACGTAGTGCATAGTGTAAGTGCCAGAGTTCCCATTGCTAGTTTCATTAGCTAGCTCGTGTTCATTCAGACGTTTTTAGCTACACGAATATCTAGCAAAGATGCGCCTTACGCATTTACCTATAACATACGCATATATTTAACTCAAAGGAAGTGATATTTTAAGTTTAATTCAGAGCTTTCATACTGTAAAACATTTAAAGATCTGGCTAGCTAGTCCTGTCCTCTCGACTAGCTAATAACTTGCTGTGATGTCGATATGTCCATGGTTTTTCACTTGCATACTTTTTCGTTAAACTGAATAAGCATTTAAAACTAAAAATGGCTGATCAATTAGGCCAGGGATGCTCATCTGTCTCCACTGTCTCGGAGATTGTAGTTAAGCATGTAGACGTTTTTGATTGGGTGCCCTACTTCATGTCCTGTTACTATTAAACCCAGTATTAGCAAAAGCTAATGATAGACAACAGCTATGAATGTGTGAATGTGTGTGGAACACATTCCTGTGCAGTAGGCCCTTATACTCCTGCTTTGCATATAGTGTTGTTTTATCTGTTCTAACACACCTGATTCTTCTAATCAGCTAATTAACAGGAACATTCTGAGTCCACGTGGGTGTTTTAGGGCGGGGACAAACACTACATCGTGCAGAGCTGAAGTAAGGGAACCACTGTTCCAGGCAATTTCCCATATTTCTGACTATTATAATCATCTCTGTAATCTCCCTCTCTGTCTTCTTCTTCTTCTCAGTTATTCTTCTCCTCTCTTCTGCCTCCTTCTCGTTATTTTTTCCCACCACCATGGCAGACACATTGCCTGGTATCCTCATTACCATTGAAATGTAAAACACTCTAATTGAGTGCTGATTGCAGCCTTTCACACGCTCTTCCTCAAGACGCCGCCGTATGGAGAAAGTGCAGCTCCTGAATAAATGAACCATTACCGCGGGAAAAACCTTCGTCTCAAGGAGACCATACTTATCTCCCATTCCTTGAGTAATTGCCTCCATTGTTGTCTATCATTATCTGCCGCTGGTTTTACCAAACCAATCTGAATCCCTCTTTGCTCTCCAGCTCCAAATATTTCATTCCGCGCGATTTTTTTCCCCACCCCTCGTCTCTCTGAGAAATTATACCGCAGTATAACAGCCATTTTTTTCTCTCTCTCCCTTTCTATTTAAACTCTATCTCCATCCAAACAGATAAATTCTGTAAGGAAACTTTTCTGAAGCTTCTCCTGTGAGCATAAACCTGTCTTCAGACTTTAATCATGACAGATCTCGTTAAAATTAGAAATAAGCCGCTTCTTTATCACGTTTCAAAAGCCGGTGGGGCTCGATACCACACTTCATTAATCCACTGTGGACAGCATAATCATGATGGACTGGGACGAGTTAAAATGAGTCATTATGCAGCTTGATTACATGGAATTCACACCAGAGGCGACACTACAGTGACACTTGAGTGTCAGATCCTGGCTATACGGTGCCTTGCATAAGTATTCGCCCCTCTTGAACCTTTCCGCATTTTGTAATGTTAAAACCTGGAACTGAAATAGACTTCATTGGGATTTTTAAAAAGCTTTTTATTTACGTAATATTTCTCAATGTTGTTGTGGCACAAAGGTTCATTAAATTTCTCGGTTGCATAAGTGTTCACCCCCTTGGATTGCAATACTTGGTAGAATTCAGTTGTATTTGTATAGCGCATTTAACAACGGACATTGTCTCAAAGCAGCTTTACAGAAACATATAAACACGGGATGGAGATTTTAAGCGTGTGGATTTGTCCGTATCGAGCGAGCCGGTGGGGACGGTGGCGGGGAAAAACTCCCTAAGATGATATGAGGAAGAAACCTCGAGAGGAACCGGACTCGGAAGGGAACCCGTCCTCATCTGGGGAACGACGGATAGTGTGAAAGTAAAGGGAAGTTCATTATGGTTTTTATATGAAGTCTGTTTGTTGAGCTAGTCCACTGTTCATTGGTGCAAGTCTAGAATACATCTCTAACAGCTTTGCACATCTGGATCTTGATATTTTTGCACATTCTTCTTGGCAGAACTTCTCAAGCTCTCAAAGTCAGATTGAGTGGAGACTGGTGGTGAACAGCAAAGTTTTGCCACAGATTATCAATCAGATTGATGTCTAGGCTTTGAGGTTCTTGTGTTTAGCTCCACCTATTTCATCTACGATTGCCTTGTATGTGGATCCATCCAGCTTGCTCTCAACCCTGACCAATTTCCCAGTTTGTGCTGATGAAAACAGGATGAAAGGAGGGATCCTCTTCAGTGAGGTTTCTGTGATGGAGAAGAACATCGTAGGTAGCTCGAATGATGCCTGTATTCTTCCATTTCCCAAAAGTCCCTTCAAGTAAGGAACTTGGCATGTGGTGGCTCAACAGTTAAGGCTCTGAGATATTGATCAGAAGGTTTGGGGTTCAAGTCCCAGCGCTGCAAATCTGGCACTGTCGCGCCCCTGATCAAGGCCCTTAACCCTATCTGCTCCAGGGCGCTGTATCATGGCGGACCCTGCGTTCTGATGCCAGCTTCCTAACAAGCGAGGATATGCGAAGAAAAGAATTTCACTGTGCTGTAATGTATATGTGACAAATTGAAGGTGTTTTCTTCGTCTAAGTGAGTTTTCATTGTTCCAGGTTTTCCCATTCGGTCCACTGGACCTGTTTTATCTGTGAGACTGCCTTTGAACATCCTTCTGCCTCCTCCTGGTTTTGGACCTGTTCGGTGTTTGAAATTATACGATTATTACAAGTCTAGAAATTACTTTTCAACGTTACAAACTCTACCTGTAGCTTGTTTTACTTCTAAATTTCTGGATGTTCTCATGAGTGTGAATGAAAGAATATTCCATATGTGGGTTAAATAACAGCGCAGGGTCTTTCCCTACAGCTACACACACTTTAATTGCTTCCCGGACCCCTTCGCCTCGCCTGAATGAAAAGTCGTTTAGCGACTTACTTTCTCAAAGAGGATTTGTAATTGTCGTTCCTTATTCTGATCGCTGCTGGCTGAGAAATTGCATTCCCGTTTACCACACAATGCTGGGTCTGGGTGTGTTGGATGTGAAAAATATGAATGTCATTACCATGACAATGGGAGCTAATTCCACTGTCCTGCCTCCAGTGCCTTTCATTCTCCATCCATCTTTTGATGCACTTTATCAGGATGCCGGCACAGCCTAAATAACCGTCCACTGTGACACTCGCCCTCCGCTCCTGCTGACCTCCATCACTAATGCACGGAGTGTGCAAGTACAGTCTCTACATTCACCGCAGGTCCATACACACATGCACAGTCAAAACCTACACACGCACGCACACACACATACACACAAGCGCAAATTATATAATTCAGGTTCTACTCCTGCTGTTCCTATTCTATAATTCACGAAAACGTAACACATGTACAGTTCGTTCCGAAAGTATCGAAACACCAAGGCGATACTGTTGTTTTCGGTATACATTGAAGAGATCAAAAGATCAGCTTTCATTTCCTCATATTTGCATCCAGACGTGTTAAACATGTCTGAACACCATGTCAAGAACATGGTGTCTTTTGTTGGAACCCACCCATTTTTTCAAGTGGTCGAAAATATTGGAACACGTGACTGGTGTTTCTTGCTGCTCAGGTGTGTCCTGTTCAGTTGGTTGTTTCAAGAATGAATAGCTCTAAATGTCTACTCTTGGTCTGAGCCCTAGGTTTCGCCTGTGAAGACTGCATTTACTGTGAAAAAGGTTAAACCAACATGAAGACCAGAGAGCTGTCTGTGGGACAAAAGCAAGTCATTTTGAAGCTGAGAAAAGAAGGGAAATCAATCAGAGGCATCGCACAAACGTCGGGCATAGCCAATAGAACAATCTGGAATGTCCTGAAAAAGAAAGAAACCACTGGTATGCTAACAACCAGACATGGAACGGGTCGGCAAAGGAAAACAACAGCAGTTGATGACCGCAACACTGTGAGAACTGTGAAGAAAATCCCCAAAATAACAGTTAGTGTCATCACCAACAATCTCCAAGGGTGGAATAGACCAGCCTTCAATACTATTTCTAATTTTCACAAGTAGAGGTTTAATAGCCAAGGCGTATAGCATTCCTGATATAGCACACCCCTATCTGATCCTTCTTTGAACTATATAAGGTGCACACAAACCACCATTCATTTTCAGTACACTCTCGATGTATTCATACAAGACGCTGATCATGGAAATAAAAATTTACTTCATCTGGCCCTTTTGGCAACCCCTGTATAAAACGAACTGGCTGACTCATCCACATCTGGACTCTGGAATGACATAGCTCTTTTCCTAATTTCATTGGGCTCTGTCATGTCTGTTCCAGTTGTTGAGTATAGCGAGGGAATATATCAGCTTTGCCTATTCTTTTTTTCCAGACTAAGAAAAAAAAAAAAATGTCGGGCCATCTATCTGCTCAACACTCAACCGACACGCCCTGTGCTTTAATGCCTAACAGGTCATCTAGGATCCTCCTTTTGGATTTGAGGAGCTCGGTATTCCCTCGATGTCCTGTGGACGCTACTACATTTTTCAGTTTCAATCTCGAGGTCTTCCATTGACCGGGAAATGTCCCTGGAAACATTATGAGTGTTCTGACTCGCACAGTTGCTGTATCTCCATTTTACCATAATCCCACCAATGGCATAATGACCTATATTCATGTTTCTTAAAACATCTGTAAATTCAGACAATAAACCTGAGTCGCAATGGGGGTTGAATCATTTCTGATGGCAACTCTATGTACACTTCTAGCAGATCTATTCTACCAAACTGAATTCACAGACCCTAAAGATTCACTTCGACTTTCTAGGGCAGACTCAATATGACTCCTATCTGATTCCATCTGTATCCCAGGATTTTCTCCACCATTTTCTGACATTTCATCTCCAGTACCTTTCCAAGCTCTCCTCCAATGGACTTTTTTTCTTTCTTCAATTTCCGTTTTATTTCAGGTGTTCAAAAAAAAAAAAAAAAAAAAAAAAAAAAACACTTTCCTCCTCTTCCATGTCTTCCTCACCTTCTACCGGGAACAAACTGGCATCCGTAGTGACATCACTCTCTTCCACACTACTTGTTTTTCCCGCCTCGTTCGCGACATTTTTCTTACCGTTCTCCGTTATCATTTCCGTGTCTTTTTCCTGTCTCAAAACTTCACCCTTCACCAATTTCTGACCGTCTCGGTACCTCATTTCTATCTTCACTCGCCCGCTCCTCCTTTCGATTCTCGTTCTGACGCGACACCGGGGCTCCCGTCTAAGGAAAGGCACGAATCCTATGTCCTTCCTGTCCACAGCAAAAGCACTCCATACTTTCTGAAGTTGCATAGATCACATCATTCCACCGCTAAATTTAGCTCCTCGTTTTTCCGAATCATGTGTCTGTCTAGTAAATGATACCACATGTTTTAGTTGAGGTGATCTACAACCTAACGCGATCTTTCTAATTTTAGACACGGTTTTACCGTGTCTCATTAATTCTCTTTCGATCATATCATCGCTGATAAATGGTGGTACATTTGAAAGCGTATTCCTTTTAGCCAACTGGAACAAAAGGCATTTCGGGAATAACCCCATTTTTAACGACAAACTTTCTCCACATTATCCAAATAGATCACTATTCGTTCTAGCTGCAGACAAAACACTAGCGTATCCAACTACAACTGCAATTGCGCATCCCTCGACAGAACAACGCTCCGTGTGGATGACTTTAATCCCATGCCTCCGCGTTAAGCTATCCAAACTTTCGCTTGAAGGGATTTATTTATAATCGCACCGTCCGGTGCTACCCAGATGAGGACGGGTTCCCTTTTGAGTCTGGTTCCTCTCAAGGTTTCTTCCTTCTTCATATCGTCTCATGGAGTTCTTCCTCGCCATCGTCGCCGTCGCCTCTGGATCGCTCGTTAAGGACAAATGTACCAATTTAAAATTTAGATTGGAAATCTATATATTTCTGTAAAGCTGCTTGGTGACAGTGTGAGTTGTAAAAAAAAAAAAAAAAAAAGCGCTATACAAATACAACTGAAACGAATCGAATTGAATGCGAACTTCGAGACGCCGCCATATCGACGGCGTTTTCGACGGGCACCTCGGATCTCTCGACACGACACAGACTGACACAGACGAGCAACGAAAGATAGAAGAAAAAAAAAGAACTCACTCAGCCCACAGGCAAACACTCTCAGTCCACACATGTTCAGCTCCGCCCGTTCACTCCCGGCATGCACTCACAGAGAGAGAGAGAGATGAGAGAAGAAGGATAGAGAGGAATGAATGCCAAACTCAGCCACACACAACAAAGCCGCTGGTCTGGTGCAGAGGCAGCTAGCAGTGTCGACAGCCTCCGAATTATCTGCAGTAATTTGTTATTTTCTATCTGGCCCTGAGAGGAAGATAAGGGTTCACTTGGGGGGGAGGCACTAGATTATTGGTCTGTGGAGTGTAATTGATTTTGGATTGGGGTAGAACTACAGCAAGAGAGAGAGAGAGAGAGAGAGAGAGCGAGCGAGTGCTCGACTCGTGTCAAGTGAATTTGTTCTTATTGTCTGTGTTGCACAGAATCAACAAACATGCTCTTGAAAAAAATTAGGGCATAAATTCTGCATGAATCTCGTTCATTACAGAAATACTCTAGTGTTTCTTTTCAACCCTTATCTCTATCAACCGCTTATGCGTGATTGAGAATTTCAACACGTACTGAGAAGACAAGAATCCAAGGGCAGATGTTAAATACTTTAATAAACATATATGCAAAATATGCAAAGAATTCTTTCATGAACTCTTCAGTCATGGGTTAGAAACGTCTCCAAACCTGCATCGGAGATGCCGCTGATTTTTTCAGAGAGTGTAGGAACCTGGAGATACTGTACTAGAAAGCGATAGCGATAGAACCCCTTACACCACGGTGATGATAAATTCTCGATTCTGATTGGTCAGAAGGTGTCGATTCATCTTCTATAGCAGCGGCTCGGACAGTAGCGTAAACCTGCAGATCACAGGCGTATATTAATGCACTAGTTTTAACACAGTAGCATTTCCATATCTACAGCGGGGGGTGGGGGGGTGCGGGTGGGATAAGCATTGAACGCGTCAGCATTTCGTTCAGGAAATATATGTCTAATAAGTCTATTCGCATGAAATTTTCACCAGACGTCAGTATTAACTCAATAAATCTGCGAATCAGAATTCACAACATTAAAGTCCATAAATAAAGTTATGTGCAATAAAGAGGAATGGCACGGGGGAAAAAAAAAAAAGTATTGAACACGCTAACTGGAATGTATTTCATTCTTAATGGAGAAGTCTTTGATTGTAATGACGGCTTCGGGACGCATCCCGTGTGAAGAAACGAATGGGCCGCAGTATTCGTGGGCCGGTTCTTCTAAACATATCGTCTTCAATTGTATACTTTACACAGGGACTTGAATAACCAGATGGTGCAGTTTTCTGGAAGGAGAGATATATTTGGCATTTTATGGAAGGAGTCTCCAGTGTCAGCACTTTGTAACAGTCAGAGAAATGTAAAAGGTTTCTGACAGTGGAAAGTCAGAGAGAGAGAGAGAGAGAGAGAGAGAGAGAGAGAGAGAGAGAGAGAGAGAGAGAGATGCTGGTGACGGAATGACTGTTTATACCGTAGCTGCTAGAACGTAAGTGATAACAGGAACTACAGGATCTTGTGTTGCAGATATTCCACAACATTAAATGTACCTATAAATGGATAAAAAGTATGACTCTCAATCTTTAATAGAGCGCTCTGGTATACGAGGGATAAAACACTCTTGGAGGTGCCGCTATATGAAAATAAGTCACTCTGGGGAGGTAACTAGTGAGATTTCTTTAATAGCACACACCCTAGTGTTTTAAACGGAGCACGGTCTCAGGTCTTCAGCCTGTAAAAAAGACGAACTAAGAGTTAAACTCGTGATATTTTTCCTTCCGGCCTGATGAAGCCTGGCAGCAAACACACACACACACACACACACACACACAATAAAACCTGTATGCAAAAGGAGTTATAGTAAATCCCTCCTCTGCGAAACAAACAACTTGGCGAAAAGGAATCTGTCCATCAAGCATCACAACCTCGACGACACAGCAAGCAGGATTTAATTCGCGGATACGATTAACCGCTTCTCCTGTGTATAGTGACGCGTGAAGCTTGTGGTGCTGAATTCATTTCTTTGACAGTCATATCGCAAATGAATGAGTGATATGAAGAAATTTTACATATCTGCTGATTTTAAAGAAGAGTCATCAAATCGTTTTTTTTTTTCGACGCACGTGAAGAGGGCTTTGGCTGAAGGCGTGTCGTGATGACGTCACACGTCACAAGATGACGTCTTGGTCCCCCGAGTTTGCTCGATTTCGCATTCATTTCTGCGAAATCAAAATTTGGAGCTAAGAGCAGGACTTTTTGGTGTTTGGTGACAGTTTAAAAAAAAAATAAAAAAAAAATTCTTGATTTCATTTTTGAAATATTTGCCATTTCGGTATCCAGAACCTCAGTAAAACAGCCCGATTTGCTATCGGACTCGAAACCGTGACAACCCTGAAAATTCGGATGAAGATGAGATATAGGGTCGTGTATTCGCTGAAGTGTCGTGGCTCCGATTGAACAATCCTTAAATATAGAAGTGATGTCATTTCAGATACACACTCACACTGATGACTGACAGCTGGATTACAGTGGAAGTGTAAATCCATACGGACGGCCCACAATAATGAGAGTGGTGATTTATGAGCTTTCAGTTATCGCCCGCCCAGACGATTAAGCCTTTCAGCAAGCGCTCAGCGGGGCTGCGGACACACACGGACACACACACACACACACACACAGGCAAATATCAGCAGGGACTTTGACTGTTTTTTTAAAATGTGATCGAACAGATTGCCTTCGTTGTGTATCTGTTTTTCCCAGTCAGTGTGTGTGTGTGTGTGTGTGTGTGTGTGTAATCCTCTCACAGTCCATGTCACCTCAGTGTGCAAATTCAAGGACACTAAATCTTTTACAGACTCTAAAGTCTTTAATACGTGAACTGGAAAACACAATTTTATATATATAGAGATATATATCTTTATTCATGTTTGTTGTTGAGTTAATGCAGCCCCTTTTTGTTGAAAAGTTAGTTACGATGCTTTTACAGTGTGCTCCTGGTATTCTGGAAGATGTTTTGCTAAAAAGTGTTCATTTCCCTCAATATGTGGAGACTTCTGGGACACCTTGTGCAATAAATATAACACAACGCACACTAACTATATATATATACTGTATATACATCCTTTAAGAACACCTTTGACAGAAGAACGTATTGAAATCATTCTCATGGGTGTCGCGAGGGTGCGCCGGACTTTAACAGTAAAACACGGTGAGAACATCACACACGACACGGTTTTACCAAACTCATTAACAAATTCGAAGAGACCGGAAGTGTTGCGGACCGACCGAGACGTGGACGTCCGCCAACATCCACCGACGAGGGCGCGACCGACGTGGTGCTGGTACACACCGTCCCCTATGTATGTGTGGAGACTTTTGGACACACTGTATTGTCCTCAGTGTATAAATTCAGAATCTCCTCCTCGTCTTGTACGTTCCCGTCCATCGTGCACTGCCACTTTTACTGATTCCAAGGCCTTGGAGAACGCTAGATCGTTCTGCCGTGCGCTTGTATACTGACAGAATAACACAAAAGCTCAATAATCTAATCGAATGGAATCGAATCTGAACGAAAACAGATAAGGGGCATTTCTATTAGCGTTGAGAAGTATCTGTAAGCCGTTCGTAGTAGGCCAGTCAGCCTAAATATTTCATTTAATTGATGTTCGCTACACACTTGTTTAGAGTTAGCGAAGTCGAACATATACCGATAGATTTTATTTCACGTTAGTGATCTCAAAACATTCTCTTGTTTACCTTGCCGCGAAGCATCACAACTTTCAAATGGGAAGAAAGAAAAATCAAAAACGAGACACATTTGAAATAGGAACAAGGGGGCGGGGCTTCCGGGGGGTGTCAGTTAGAGTCAGAGACTTGAAAACAGCTACGTAAATGCAAATCATTTTAAATTCATATGTTGTTTGTCTCATCTGCCATTTTTATTTGGGGTGGGGGGTGGGGGTGGGGATGGGGGGGGCAAACTGTTGTGTTGAGTGGTGACGTGTATCGGCGAACTACGATAAAAAGTCAGACACGTTGCTTCTATTCAAAATACAGTGCGTAAACGATGTGAAGTGAAAACAAGAACTAACCCATTTCATGGACGTTCCACAACGTTGGATGTAACTATAAACGGATAAAAAAATAAAATAAAATCACAGCATGATGTTTAATAAATAAAAATTGCAATCAGGTTGCCGTGGTGTAAGAGGAATAAAATACTTCAGGACATGCTGACATTTCAGAAACAAAATCAACTCCGCTGCACGTCTGGAAACGCTGTACAACCCCGTCGTTGATTCTTTCCCTCTAACAGCATGCCTTGGCGTGTTTTATTCCTTATGCAATACTGGCTGCGTTGATCAGGAGTCCTACATCTGAGCTTCAACCACATCATCCAGTCAGAAGAAGAACAGCAGCCGTGGATCGGTAATCTTCTGCAGCGGTCACCAAGCACAGCTCTCATCGCCCAAACTCCCACAGAGCAATATGCTCTGGACCTGACACACACACACACACACACACACACACGAACATCATCAGCGTGTTTGTTTTTTTTAACAGATGTCTTTGGAAGTATTTTACTCTGAAACCCGTGATAAACCCCTACAGGAGAAAGATAAACGTGTCCGGGTATGCAACCAAACACACCTCTCCACTAGCCAATCAGTGTCCGCCTGGTGGACGCACGGCATCGTAGATACGCACGACGCACACAACGCTTACCCATAAACCCACTTTCTGGGTATAACCCCGATCTTAAAGTGTACATCGGTGTAATTAGCACCAACTCCAGTCCCTTCATGTACTGTAGAGGAGGTGGACACAGCCAGCCTGAAAGCTATTAATCCCGGTCTGACTTGTTTCATCCACCAATTTGTTCCATTAGATTCAGTGTGAGATTCAGTGTGTGTGTGTGTAAGCATGCATCCTCTAGGTGTGTGTTTTCCTCATCTCTCTACCCTACCCGTCGCGACCCAGACGATCATTTTCCATCACATCGCATCTTTTTTAAGACATGTTGTTAGAATGTCGCTGTGGCAACAATTACAGCACAATGTCATCTTGATTAATCAATAACCACTTCATGACACAAAGCAAAACAAAACAGATCGAGAAGAAAACAAGATAAAAGCCTCTTTGGCACTAATAGTGTGCTGAAAGACCCTCCGCCCCTGGAGGTTATTCACACAATAGCGTCAGTGGCGGTGAAGTGGGACATATCGATCCGGAACAAAACGCTTCATGACAAAACGCCATAGACTCCTATCGAGTCCGTGCTTTAGCTGTTTGCACTGGTAAACCGAACGACATCATAAAGGAGATGAGCAGCTTAAACAATGCACGTGTTTACACGCCGTCTCTGGATTGATATTTTTCACTTCAGCACGTCTGAGCGTCATAAAGAGATTCAAATAATCATCTGAATGGAGATGTAAACGTAACCTTTAAATTACTGTGCGATAGTTCCTGAAAACAAACACTGGGTAAATAATAATCTTATATATTATAACACTCTCATTACTCATGTATAGATTTTTTTTTTTAAAACAAGGTTAAAACAAGGAATAAGTAAACTTTTAACTATCAAATTAAATAGTAATATGAGTCATATATAAATAATAGTCAATAATAGTAATAGTAAATAATATTGTTTTTAGATATTTATTTTGCTCTTTTTTTGTAACCAGTCTTCTTCATTATTATTATTATTATTATTATTATTATTACGCTGCCTAAATACCATACAAATTGTTTGTTTTATTTACTTTGGGTTTTTTTTTTAATTTACTTTGGGGTTTTTTTTTTGGTTTGTTTTTTTTGTTTATTTTTCTTTATTTACTTTTATTGAATTTTTTTAAGTAACCAAGAAAGCACTTTATTTTTTAGAAATAAAACTCATGAATCATATCATTATTAATAATAAGGCTACCCTTCAAAATTCCACATGCCCTTGTTTAGTTACTATTTGGCCTCGTTTTTCTTCCATCGGTGCCGTTTAACTCGAAGAAATAAAGAATTAAAGTGTTCGTGATCATCTCACGCTCTTTTCTGGAGAGCATGTTGCAGCTGCAAAAAAAAAATCAATGCTGATGATTATTATATCGATGCGTAATAAAAAATAGAAAGCCGAAGCCAAACCCACAGCTCTTCTGCTGCATCCTCACTCACATCCATACCTCATTTTGGTACTCACTGAACTGGCAGATGTATCTGTTGTGAGTTTTGCAGCGCTGGTCGTTCCAGTTGAAGGCGCTGGACGCTTGCAGCTCGACACAATTCCCAAAGCTGAAGTCAGAGCGAGAGAGAGAGAGAATGAGAGAGAGAGAGAGAGAGAAGAGGGACACCTGATGGTCAAACCCAAACACTACAGCTTCTGGTGCTTCTTCAAGTCCTAATATTCAGCTTTATCACCACAAGACATCATCGTGTTGCGTTTTTCTCACCCCTGATTGTCTGGCTGTCCAAAAGCAAAGCTGGTAAATCTCACGATTTCTCCCGTGTCCCAGCGGAACGAGTCTTTCAGTGGTTTATACGTCAAACCTGTTTGTATGAAGAAACAAGAAGGCTTATTTACTCAGTGCTCTATGAAGAAAGAAAAAACGTCCATGTTTTGGGTTAAACGGCCCTGACCACGTATTTAAACTAAACTGTTATGGATGTATGGTATTTCTGTAGTATGTCTTGATAACAGTACAGTTTGATTCTCTAGCACTGTCTCGGCTATTTAACGCACAACACCGAACATATAAATAAAAAACAAATAGTCATTAAAAAAAAAAAATGGTTCCAAGTAGAAGCCCCTTAAACACCTAGAACAATTTTCCATCCAGAGAACCCTTTAAAACCTCCATGAAATTAAAATGGAAGTTTTGTGGCTTTTAGTACGAATATGTCAGCCTTAAGGTTATCTATAAGCTGGTGCGCTCCAAAACAACGCCATTTAGAAGATATTTACATTCAAAAGTTACGGATACGGATCGACAATTTTGATGACATCATTCTGCACTTCAGCTTCTCATCAGATTTTCTTTCCAATCAAACGCTCTCTAGAATCTGACGTGTCCCGCCCCTGACATTATGAAAATCCATGGTACTACATGGGCTGTGAGGTAAGCTAAACTCTATTGGCTATTTTTAAATGGGGAAGAACCACTCTATATGTCCCACCATGACTTCCTGTTTCAGTGGAAATGACGCCAACACGTCGAATAACGCGGCCCGTTTCAAGGCACTTCACGGGGACTTTAAGGAACTCTGTAGGACCCCTAAAGAAAAGGTGCACCCTAAAAGGTTATTTAGTTTGCTCTAATTAGAACCCATATACAGAGCTAGAACTGTTAGCCGTCCAAAGAGCTGCTGAAGAAGCCTCTTTTTTTCCACCTGTCAAAAAAGTGAACCCTAAAATGTTTGTTGGTTTGTCCCACTGGGAGAACTATTAAACGTTCTATGTAGACTGCTACAACAGAAAAGGGTTCAAAGTAGCACCTAGAATCCAAAGAAGTGTTTAAATTGTTCTCACCTATCCAGAAGTTGCGCGTCTCGAAGTCGGGGTCTGTGACCTCGTTGGTGTTCTCCAGCTGCCCAAGGTAAAAGGTCATGATATCCTGGACCTTCTGATTGAGCACTTGAGCCAGAATCCCTCCTCTTTCCTGTCAGGAATAAACACACAGCTGGAGACAAGGCCTATTCACCGGGTCTGATGATGACTAATCTCACAGGTGGATGATGATGATGATGATGATGAGTTGTGTCTGTGTGAAATGTTCCTCACTTGACAGCGCAGTTTGGCCGTGTAGTACGTCTCAGCTTCAGAGGACACCATGAAACATTTACCGTCTATCTGCATGTCACAGCTGTGATGGGGGAAACTCAGTTTCTCTAGAGAACATGGAACCACCAGGTAACATCACGTCATGAAGGTATCAGGGCAGATGTCATGTATGGTCAGTTTTAATGACAGTTTATGTTCAGTGAATTTTTTGGTCATGACTGACATACAGTACACTCCTCTCTCATTCAGCGAGTCAGTGTTTGAGTCAGTGAATCTTTTGGTCTGAATGTTATGGTTTGAGTCAGTGAATCTTTTGGTCATGACTGAGATTCACTCCGCTCTCATTCAGTGAGTCAGGGTTTGAGTCAGTGAATCTTTTGGTCATGACTGAGATTCACTCCCCTCTCATTCAGTGAGTCAGTGTTTGAGTCAGTGAATCTTCTGGTCATGACTGAGATTCACTCCTCTCTCATTCAGTGAGTCAGGGTTTGAGTCAGTGAATCTTTTGGTCATGACTGAGATTCACTCCCCTCTCATTCAGTGAGTCAGTGTTTGAGTCAGTGAATCTTTTGGTCATGACTGAGATTCACTCCGCTCTCATTCAGTGAGTCAGTGTTTGAGTCAATGAATCTTTTGGTCTGAGTGTCAGGGTTTGAGTCAGTGAATCTTCTGGTCATGACTGAGATTCACTCCGCTCTCATTCAGCGAGTCAGGGTTTGAGTCAGTGAATCTTTTGGTCACGATTGAGATTCATTCCGCTCTCATTCAGCAAGTCAGTGTTTCAGTCAATGAATCTTTAGGTCTGACTGTTATTGTTTGAGTCAGTGAATCTTTTAGTCATGACTGACATACACTCCTCTCTCATTCAGCGAGTCAGGGTTTGAGTCAGTGAATCTTTTGGTCATGACTGAGATTCACTCCCCTCTCATTCAGTGAGTCAGTGTTTGAGTCAGTGAATCTTTTGGTCATGACTGAGATTCACTCCGCTCTCATTCAGTGAGTCAGTGTTTGAGTCAGTGAATCTTTTGGTCTGAGTGTCAGGGTTTGAGTCAGTGAATCTTCTGGTCATGACTGAGATTCACTCCGCTCTCATTCAGCGAGTCAGGGTTTGAGTCAGTGAATCTTTTGGTCATGACTGAGATTCATTCCGCTCTCATTCTGCAAGTCAGTGTTTGAGTCAGTGAATCTTTTGGTCTGAGTGTCAGGGTTTGAGTCAGTGAATCTTCTGGTCATGACTGAGATTCACTCCGCTCTCATTCAGCGAGTCAGTGTTTGAGTCAGAGTACTCGTTCAGAGTATCAGTCGAGTCAATCAGCCCAATGAGAGATGTCCAGTGTTTCGGTGCATGTAATAGTAGGGTGTGTTGTACTGGGTACACGCAAAGCTTTTTGCCAGAAATGGTGTCACACTGTGTACGGTTTGAATGAAAAATTACTGACACCCAAAAAACAAAAGAAGAAGGAATCCTCACCTGCACACTCCGCTCCTCCATAACCTACATCACAGAGACAGGAGCACTCCTCCTCCTTGTAGCGGCCGTGCACACACTGCACACTACAGCGCACTGAAACACAGCAAGCGGCCGCATTACAGCTATATTAAGTGTGTACAGATATGAAGACGTGATCGGGGTAAAGGTGAGGTACAGAGAGCGAGGTGGAACTGAGCGGATCCATACTCACCTTGACAGAACCGGCCCGTGAATCCACGGCTACACTGACACTGACACGAGGAGACATTCAGCCGTCCGTACTGTCCACAACTCATACGACACGGGTTTCGAGGGGTCTCTGAAACAGCCCACACAGCCAGGAAAAGATAACATACACATTTTAATCAGATAAATGCTCCCTAAAAGGTTCCCCAATTTGTTCCTCTGAGGGAACCTTAAAAAGTAGAAACTTCCCATGATGCCCAGTTTGTCCCGCTGGAAGATCTTAGACAAAAGGTACCACCTAGCACTGTAAAAAAGGTTCTTTGCTCTGGGCTTCTGAGGGAACCTTAAAAGGTTGTATGTTGAACCCTATAGCTGTGGGTTTCCAATTTAGAAAAGAATGAAGAAACCCTTCTTTAAAAAAAAAAAAATAAAACAATAATAATAATTTTAAAAATGATCGACAATTCTTTATGTTCTTTAGTTTGTCACTCTGGGAGAACCCTTAAAGGTTCCAAGTAGTACTGCTTTAGAAAACCATTAACCACTATTTTTAACACACAAAAACGTTTGGAAGGGTCTCTGAAACAACACACACACACACACACACACACACACACACACACACACACACATGCGATACATTCATTAAAACTAAACTGGCTTTGAAGTAAGCGCAGTTTGTCTGTTGTATCCTGTTTAAATTTCATTAAGTAAAATTACCATCGCATTTAACTCTACTTAGTCCTGCCAACATGTTCACCCACGACGGCCTTATCTCAAAATGAATAAAGATTGAACAAAGAGGCAGTGTTTACACTCGGGTCCACTTTGGCTACACCGACAAAAAAAAAAAAAAAAAAGAGAAACACACTTTATAAAGACATCAGCTTCTGTCATGGCGGCTAAACACGGCTTATCGGATAAAAGGCTCATTAGTGTTCCAGTCGTGCTTTTTTTTGTTTGTTTTTTTTTAACATGACAGCATGTTAAAATGTGTAAATCAGTCTGGTTTCCCATGAATCTATTCGCTTCAATTTCATAACGATTCATCTTTTAAACAAACGTTAGTCGAGTTAGACATTAAAGCCCCTGTCGAATATATTTCCATAATTAGCGTCTTACCGTTAGCTAAAGTTCTCCGTGCTGAACTCGATCTACGGCGGAAGAAAGAACGACGATTATCTTTTCGTTTGAAATATTTCGAAAATATATCTTTTTTTCTGTACCGACATCCGGTAATCCCACGAGTCAGAATTCGCCATGCACAGACATGACTCGGAAATGAGGCCTCAGACGGGTCTGAGTCAGCCAAGCTGCATCGAACTAGCACTATTAGCATTTTGTAGACACCGTTTAGACGCTGTAACCTGTCTGGGTATGGTGACTAGCATATTAAATAGGAAAAGAGAACAAGAAATAGCACAGCAGCTGGACTGAAAAGACATCATAAGAAATGTCAGCACCTATCGTGACGTCTGCAGCTAGCGCTGTAAAAGGTGTCTGGTTAATTAGCCTGAGTTGCTCCTTAATCCTGTCAGTGTGACACTGACACGGACAGACATGAGGTCAGCGAAATGGATTTTCAACCGGAAATGCTAACAACACTACACACTGCTTCTGCACTGTTATTCTATGACGCTGTAAATCTAATCGTTGTAGCTTTCTGACTAGCTTGGCACAGGAAGCGGTAATCCAGAGAACAACCACAAACGTAGCTTATTTTTTTCACTTGGCATCCGCTGATTAAACCTCGAAAAATACACAAAATGTCCAAAATGTATATAACTGGATATTTACGCTGCTCTGGAGACGCTAGCGTCAATCATTACGCAACATGACACGCCCACACAATTCTGAACAAGGTGGAGTATTAACGCTTTTGTAACATTTCCCTATGTTTAAATTGCGGTTCAAGACATACAGTATGTGTATTAAAATGACACTTATTAAATACAACCATGACGTTGAATTATTTACCTCAGCACTGATGGTTTACATAGATTTAGCAGCAAAGCGCTACATTATAAACAGTATTTCTGTTGAATTTCGCGGTATATTTTGCATCTGATTCACGGCGCATTAAATAAGAGCTTAGATTGTGAAGTCAATAAGACAAACTCTAAGGGGCTTTGGACCAATCAGGGTTGATATGCAAATTAGAGGATGTCGACATCTATCAGAAACTTTTAGCGGAAGGAAGGAAGCCGTGTGCTAAGCCAGCTAGCTGAGGTTAACGGACGCGATTGCGGTTATTATAGCGACGTCGTATTTTGAGGTTTAGCTTCTGATATATAAATCCTACTGAAATCCCACTCATGTTGATGTGCGACAAACGTTAGCTTGTTTACTGGTGGCTAGCTAGCCGATTAGCTATTCTGGATGGCACGTGGACAAGGGGGTGTCTCCAAATGTTTCTCTATATTAGCTTTGTTACGACTCGGTCTACAGAAAGATCCACAGTGTTTCTCACCACACAATCCTCCAACGTGGTCCCAGAGCCGCAAGCACCCCGACATGGAGGCCGTGCAGAGAGAGCAGTATACTCCTGATTTATAGGGCATCACCTCCCGGCCGTTCACCTCCCAGTTTCCCCTGCGCACACAGAGAATCAGAGAGCCCTAACCAAAACTCCAACACAGCGCTGATTTTAGACACAAGGTCACGTGCTACACTTCAGATGAAAAGATGACTTGCTGCAAAGCTAATACATGTAATATACTATTCGTTTGATATGAATTAACGTCATGTTAGCGCCAAAATCAGTGCTGGACTACACTACCTATCAGCCCCTGCAAATCACATGACCCCACTGATCATCCACACCTGTCCCTGATTGCACTGTATTTAAGCCCTGATTTTTGTACAGCATTTGTTTCGTGTTACCTGCGGTCTACGTATTGCACGTCTTCGTGTTCATAGGTTATGTTTGATACCCAGAGCTCCTGTGTAGACTCCTAGTTCTTGTATGGTTTGTTTGTGCTTTGCCTGTAAATAAACAACTCCTGAAACTATAGCGATTTTCACATCGCGTTTCATTAAAGGTCCGGTCTGTAGTTTTTAAGTGTTTCAAGGTCCGATAAAACATACATACGGTTTCAAAGGGTGAAATTCAATAGTGCTAATGGTTCTTTATTGCAGGCCTTTGTATAGATTTTTCTGGCCCAGAAATGAGCTTTACACCGAAACAAACCTGCACGGTTCCTCCTCCCCCTTTCCCATGAGGGAAAAACAGGTTCGGCCGAGCGGAGAAGGCGAAGACGTATCAGTGTTTCGATAGCAAGTGCGGTTCACCTCGAAGGCAGCGGAGGTCTCTCAATATTACAAACTGCTCCTTTAATTAGGATAACATATAAGATCTTCCATACGTTATATATCGTCGGTGCTTCTGCTTTCGGTAAATAATAAAACAAACTATGCTGAAAAGATATGAGTGAAAAAAAATATGTAATAACTTTCAAGCGATCGCAGACTGGCAGGAAAAAAAAAAGAAGCAAAAATACGTGAGTCGAGTGCAAATGTTTGCACACCCTTGCGCTGGCTTTCTCAGAGGTCCCTTTATTATAACACGTAACAAAAACGTCAAATAGTGTTTGTTGAGATATTAATAGTGACAAAGTAATCATGCTCTTACCCAGGAAAGTATGCACACACGAACATGTCCCAGTGTTTGACTCCAACTCTGCACAGGTGCCATGCGCAGCCCACCTGACTGGACGTGGCCCACACCAGCTGACTCACAGAGGAAACACGTCACACTCATAACACCGTAAGAGCATCTCAGCCCTCACAGAAACACACACTGCTGATACGGTTATCCAATCAGACCGACAGAGATTTTAGACTGATGGTATTCTTAGTGAAGCGGTATCCGGATGTGTTTACTGGTAGAGACTTCAAAGCGCTTCTCTAAGTCACTGTAAATGCTGTAAATGTAAATATAAATGCACAAAATCAAGAATATGATCTCAGTGACTTGGTATGGCTGTTGGTGCCAGTCGGGCTGGTTTGAGTATTCCAGACACTGCTGAGCTCCTGGAACTTTCTAGAGTTTATACAGAATGGTGCGAAAAATAAAAAATAAAAAGTTCTGCAGGTCTGTTGACGAGAGAGTTCAGAGGAGAAGGTTATAGTAACTCAAATAAGCACTCTTTACAACTATGCTGAGCAGAAACAAACACACACACACACACATCTAGTAAAGCAGGGCTTGAGTGTATATAATTTAAGCCCTATGCTGCTTCTTTATTTTTTACGCTGTCTGTCACACAGATTCGTACCTGCGTGTAATGCTTGCAGGTGTGGTTGCTTTTGCACTCTCCGTTTTGATAGATGTAGTGACGCCCTTCCTGGAACCACGAGTTGATGATGTCAGCGTAAGAGGCGACGCCATGAGGGGACTGACGGATGTTCCAGCCGATGTGCTCGGGGTCCACTTCTGATCCAGTGCTGTTCTTCGAGCAGGACTCAGCCCTTATCTGAGCCAGTGCAGCAAGCGTGTCACTCCACTCCTGAGGGAGGATTAGCCAAAAAATAAGAAATCAAACTCATATACAGATGCAATGAGCATTTTTAGCTTTTTTAAAAAAAAAAAAAAAAAAAAGATAAGATGTTCAAAATGTTCAGGCATTAGCTGAAGTCCAGTAACTGACATGACATCACACTGAGCTGCAGTAGGAACTCTTCTAGAGTTCTCTCAGAAGAACAAGGGAGAAATGTACAGTTGATGATATGTTGAAGGAGATGTGTATTTGAACTCTTTTTACCAGAGGTCAAAAAATGGAATTCGCGCCTATTTTGGCCCGCGTTCAGCAGTGAATTTATTTGTGATGTCACACTTCACAGTACTGGGTAAATGTTTATATGAAAGTAGACACTCTGGGCTTTAAGAATTTGCAGTTTTTCTGTGAAAAAAACTGTCAAACTAAATATCTGAAATGTTATTGTTGAGAGGTGTGAATTGTTTGCCCAGCAGGGGGCTCTCAACCCTCCTTTTTTCCCCTCTCCCTGCTCCCCAGCAGCTAAACACAGAGTCACGATACTCTACACACAGAAACCCAACAGCGTCCTGATTAATCTTATACCAGACTTGCAGTGATAAAACAATTCATTTGTTTATACCAGCGGTTCTTAACATTTTCTTGAATGTGACCCACTTTTAAGAATGACACCGTTTTGAGACCCCCCCGTCCCCTCGCCCTGTAGCTCTTAAGCCCCTCCCCTCACGTCCAATGTTTTGCACTGCTCACTCAGTGGGATGTTTGCGCTTGGATAGAGGATGCGAGGCGGTCCAATCGTGGCCGAGGAAAAGACGCAAACTATCTTCAACCACGAGTCTGGCTCTACACTTGTTCTTCAGGTACACCGGCACTGAAAAAAAGTTTTTTGGATGCCTTGTCACCCAGCTCTTGGTATTCAACCGGCGGATATACAAAAATCCGCCGGTGGCTTCTCTGTGAACCCCTATGTACAATCGTTTAAAAAAAAAGTTTTCCCGTGACCCCCTGCTACCGCTTTGTGAACCCACTGGGACCCCCAGGTTAAGAACCGCTGGTTTATCCTGGTTGAAAATGTCAGACACGGCTTATTGACGAGCTGAGTTTTGAATATGTCTTATTAACTTCAAGTAATAGAAAATAAACCCAAATCCTTGGGTTTATTTAATGGCGATTTGGCCTTCAGGTCTGACACCAAACTGAGGAGCCTGAGGAGAGCAAAGTCACTCATTGCCCCAGAGGTAAGATGACAAACCGTCCCCGACACTTTCTTCCCAAAAAGCCGCACCATTTTTATTAGATTGACTCCCTTCGTTCATTTCCTCACCCCTTCGTTTCATTCCAAAAGTAAATTCACAGTATGTGTCTGTCTCGGACTAATCCGTTTGACCCCGGTTCTTCCTCTGACCCCTAAATGTGAGCAGAGTGTGTGTGCGGTCAGCGGTATGACATGCTTGGCTGGTGACACCGTATTCCCATGGACACGGCTGTCACCACTGCGAAATCTAGCGTGAAATCAAAGTAAGGGGGCCACTTTCCACAGATGTGGTTTCGCAGCAGCCTCCTGAAGATCGGGTCCCGTTTCAGAGATACAGTTTACGAAGGAGAGGAAGAGCAGAGAGGCGGAGAACGCAGTCAGTACTCGGCTCGCTGGCACAAATCGCCAGCCGGAGTCATCCGAGCCGTCCTGTTCCTGTTCCCACCCACGCTATAGACGGAGACGAAACTCCGACAGGCCATCAGCGAGTCTGCTTTAACTGCGCTACCATACGTTCCCTGTCCTCTCTTATCTCTCCACACATGCTGTCTCTATGCGAGTCTCAGAGATGCTGCCAACTTTCTGTCACTCCGCCGCCTCGTCTCCGGAGGGAGAGAGAACCCCTCAAGGACTGACAGGGTGCATTTAGATTCGCTCACAGTGGGAGACTGCAAATGCTTACAAGCTGAAAAGAACAATCATCGTCTTCCTCCCACTCAGGAAAATAAATAAATAAATCAAACATCTGAAAGCCGAATCTGGGAGATTTCTTTAAGAGTGGTTTTGGATGGGTATGTAGATAGCTGTTTTGTCCACAAAACAATGGAGTGCAAAAGTTTACATCCCCATAGGACTAAATGACAGATAGATTTGGAGAATCCATCTTCTATACCACTTTATCCTTTTCAGGGTCACGGGGAAACCTGGAGCCTATCCCAGGGAGCATCAGGCACAAAAAGGGGTACACCCTGGACAGGGTGCCAATCCATCGCAGGACACAATCACACACATGCCAATCAACCTACCATGCATGTCTTTGGACTGGGGGAGGAAACCGGAGTACTAGGAGGAAACCCCCGCAGCACGGGTACATGCAACATGCAAACTCCACACACACAGGGCCACAGTGGGAATCAAACCCCAACCCTAGAGGCATGAGGCAAACATGCTAACCACTAAGCTAGTTTGTGTGTTGGGTTTCACAGACGTTCCCGTATTAGCAAAAGTAATGAAAATGGCCTAATACGTATTTCGTATACGTAAAAATGTTCATATAATGTTCTAATTGCAGCATAAACTATAAATATGTTTATATAAATGCACTCATTCTAACACTATTGTTTCTATAGTAACAACTTACACAGGGTCTTGTATAAGTATGGTATAATGAACCCTAACCCTAGAGCAGAGGGGGTTAAGGGCCTTGCTCAGGGGCCCAACCAGGGCAGCTTGGCAGTGCTGGGGCTTGAATCCCCAACTTTCCGATCAGTAACCCGGAACCTTAACCGTCAATCCACCACTGTCCCCCTTTGGTCCTTGTTTTCTATTTCACAATCCAGACAGGTTTGAAGAAACTGTCCAGCAGAGTTAAAACAGCAAAACTTACCCATCACACACACACACACACTTCAATTCAGTATCGTACACTCCGTTATTTCACACCCAGTCTCCACTCACTCCAAATAAAACCGCAACAGGGTCTCTGGGGGAAAAAGGGACCATCATTTGAGAAATGTTATGAAATTAGGACATCTTATCTCCCTCTGAAAGCAGAGCTTAGCGCTTCAGCGTGAGCCTCTAATCTCTGGTACAGCTATAGACAATCAGGCTGCGCTTATGGAGTTCCGTGCAAATATTGCAGCACGATAATCACAAAGCCGCTTCAGCGCAAAGCCTTTTTCAAATTTATCACTAAAGCACTTTAATATCCCTTTTTAGCTCCACGGGAACTCCTCTGTGAGCCTTTAAGCAAATTATCTCAAATGCAAGGGACTGGAATACAAAATGGAGACCGATGATGACACGCCGTCCGTCTCATTACGCGCAGTCCCTGGTGATGCTGTCTTTACGTGTGATGTATTTAAACTTATGACTATCTTGAATTTGATTAAAAAGCAATCGTTTAAGCAGCGGCCTCGGTAGACAGAAGTATATCAGCGTATACTTGTGTGTATAAGTGTCATACAGTTTGACTGAGAAAAGCTGTTTGGAAGACCAGCTTGTGGGGTGTGTAGCTTTGTGAACATCGTTTCAATTTTCTTGAAGCCACTTACGTGAGCTATAGAGACTACTCTTGACTAATTTTGACTACATATTGCCTAAAGCTTGTTTAACAGTGGAGATAAGAAGGTTCGGGTGTATGCAGCCGCAGTTAAAGTGGAACGTTATATTTAGTTTCATCGACGATGAAATATCTGTTGATGTCTTATACTGTGTCTCTTCATATTCGCTCACTAAAATGACAAAAGATTTCACCGGTACTTTAACATCCAAGTCGTGGGTTTTTTTTTTCGCTTGCCGTCCAAACTGCCATTTGTTTGGTCAGGAGGTGAAAAGGTGTGAAAACATTTATGAAAAAATTCACATGAGATAAAAACCACCGATAGCAGCGCTGTTTATAAGCTGCCAACAGGATGACATGGAGGTTGAGGGGAGAAAAAAAAAAATCAGTGAATGTAAAAGTGAACGCAGCCTTACGGGGCGGCTTGTGTGCACGGAGTCTGCAGAACCCGGTAAGCCTGCAGTAGAAAATGACAGGACATCCAATCCGAAAAGGCGTACATGGACATCGGGATTAGCGCCCTGACCTGCGCTCATGCAGCAGCTGTCCTGGTGCTCATGATGGACTTGTGTCAAAGAGATATGTGTGTGTGTGTGCGTGTGTGCGATCACTGTTTCAACATCGGATATCTTTCAGAGAAAGAGGACGTCTGATTGGATTAACTGTGATTTCGAAACGAGAATAGACTCCAGCTGGGGATGGAGTCGCGTTCCACATGGCTGATAGGTGTTTGCGGAACTGAGGAGGAACTGTGGGAAATTTCCACAGGATAAGCGTTCATGGTCAGTAGTTTAAATAGAGGAAAGTTCCTTTACAAAGCATGTTCTATTCTGAAACTCTGGCTATTGTTGGTTTTTTTTTAGGTAGGGGTAGTAGACACCATCCACAACAAGCATGCTGGGGATTTCTTCTGGCATCTTCCAATAATGAAGAGCTCTTGGCACCAGCCCAAAAATGAGTAAGTGGAGGAGAAGGGAGATCCCGGGAAAGCATCAAGAGAAATATCTCTGCCTGAGCTTGATGTTCACTCTATATATATATATATATGTGTGTGTGTGTGTGTGTGTGTGAGAGAGGGAGAGAGACACACACAACTATACATAAGGGCTTAAACATTACAGCTTACAATGCCTCTGATTGACTCTCCAACTTTTCTCAGCTTCAAAATGGCTTGCTTCTCTCCCACAGACAGCTCTCTGATCTTCGTCTTGGTTTATCCTTTTTAACAACAAAAAGGATCTCCTCCAAATCGATTGGTTCTATGCTTGATGTTGTCTAACACATCTACATGTAAATACCAGGAAATAAAAGCTAAGCTCTCGTCTCGTATTCGTCTTTTGACCTCGAACCCAAATAATAGTTTCAGAGAGGACTGTAGGAGTTCTATTAACACTTATAACACCATAATAATAAGTCCACAGGTGATGGCTGTCCACAGATGTGCCTCGACCACATGAAGCATTTGAGTGACCAAATTCAGTCACAAAATACGAAAACAAATAAACGAATAAAAGCGAATGACTCATTACCCTTTTAGCTTTGTATATCGCTTTAATTCCTCACATGCCTACTAAAATCTATTGTGCGTTATGTTCAGTGAATGCACTTTAGAGGAAAAAATAAGAAAAGAAAAAAGGACTCCCCCCTTCATTCAGTCGCAGCCTCGAGTTCTTTTCTGACAGTAAGAGGAGGATTAAGCCTTAGTAGCGGAACAAAGCAAACATACCATTTTCTGCATGTTCGCCGCCATGGGCTCGACTCGACTGCGCAGTCGATTGTGTTGTGTAACAATCTGAAAACGCTCCTTCGCCCCAAATCCTAGAAAGAAAAGCAAAGTACCACAATCACTACACCCACTACATCAGATCTCCATGGCAACCATGTGCAAGTGTGCGGTCGAGGGCAGGCCGAGGGGTCGAACAGTTTGTGCAGATGATGACAGTTTGACGAAAACAAAGCAGTCTGCTACTAGTGCAAAAGGTCTAATTAGAAATACAACTCGACACTGATATAACTAATTACACTTAAATGTTCTTTCTCCACTCAATGCATCACAATACTAAAATCAAAGATCAAGGGGGAAAAAACAGGTTTATATATATTTTTTTCTGTGGTAACAACTCATTCACAGGGATATAGGGATTTAATCTAAGCCTAATATTAAACAGAAGGAGAAAAACCTGTTGTTTTTAACAAAGAAAAAAATGTATCGATGGTGAAGTTTTCTGTAAGGAGATGCTTATTTACTGTTTGTGGAAGGAGTCTCCAGTGTCAGCACTTTGTAACAGTCATTAAGTCTTCAGGACAAAAGAGTTTACGTTTTCTGGTTTCTCGGTAACACGACGAAGAGATTTTCGGTCTCATTAAGAAAAAAAGAAAAAGAGGCTAGTGAAGGAATGACTGTTTAAAGCTGCTATTATGTGTGATAATCGCAGTTTATTAAGTGATGACGTTTTTTCATGAATGTTCCACAACATTACATGTAAATATGAATGAATTTAATGAATAAATTTTAAAAAATTATAAATAAATTTGAAAACTCAGGATGTGCTGTTCTAGGAACTTCATCACACATCACACATACTGTTGATTATTTACCTAAAACAGCATGCCACCAAGTGCTTTATTCCTTACTTATTATATATTAAATATTAAAGTATAAATATTAGACTAGCAAATTAATCTTCTTCTAGAAAGGCGTCTTTTTTTTTTTCTTTTTTTTTAACAAACCAAGACATTTTATTCAGAAAATATTGCCTTTTTTATTATAAAGAAATAAACTTCCATGCTGAAAAACTAAATATCTAACTGTGATTCCTTGCAATGATCAAAAGACGTGAGAAAATTATGAATCTGCACATTTATATAACTATGAGTAGAGTGAGTTTCTAATCCAGGACTCTGTGCATCACAGAGGAAATGTGCTGTTAGATTATTTATTTATTTATTCATTAAATAAATATATAAATCCTGTATTATAAACGTGCAGAAGTGAGTTATGCACTATAATCCCATTACAGATGCTTTTCCAGAATGTATATTTTACAAGTTTAGACTGTAATGCTTTTATTCCTTTTTTATTTCGATGTTTTGGAACAGCTACGTTTTGACACGGTGCAGGATAAAGTAGGGAGATTTTTGTTGTTGTTGTTGTTGTTGTTGTTTTCCTGAACAGAAAACTTAACTTCATGCATTATTCAGTGTTATTAAAAGTAAGCCTAAAAAGAGAAGAAAAAAAAAACAATCAATCAATCAATCAATCAATCAATAGCCTACAAGTGATGCAGTTGCTCTCGCGCGTGCTGCAGAGAATCAGGCGCGCGCGACTTACCACTCTCAGGTGAATCGGCTCTTCGTCTTTTCCCGTTAAGCGTCCGGCTCGCGCAGGTGTTTAACACTGAAAATATAACTATAAGAAGTGCGGCGGAACTCTGTGGGTTTTTCGGAAGCCTCATGGCTGTAAGAACAGTATAAAGAGTGAGGGTCTGTATTATTCACCCCTCACTCACTCACTCGCGTTGCTCCCGCGCGCTCCAGCTTCGTTCTCGGTCCTGATGACGTCACGCCATAGTTTCCAAACAAGCAGCATGAACGCCCATTATCACCTCTTTGGCTAGAATGCTGTATTTATTTCATTCATTAATGAGGTTTATTCGCACGTCATTCTAAACGTTAAAGATAACCTATTTAACTCATAAATAATCTTCTCCTAAAAGTTCATCTGTTGGCTACACCTTTACTCTCACTGAATATGCCAGGGTTTATGAATATACATGAATATGCTACTTAGAACACGCCATTTTGTCCACCTGAGATCCTAACTAACGTTAGCTAACATAGCTAGCCTGGTACCACGAGTAAACAAATAATAGCCTATCTCTCACGTTTGAGTTTGAGATGACTGAAAATTCTTCTCTTATTAAACACCACTGTAATTACAATGTCTTACAATGTCTCATTAATAGAACATAACCACAAACACCGCTAGTAAACTAGCTTCGTATTTGCATTTATTGTCGTGTTCTGTACATAAAACAGTAACCAACCTATATATTCCATAACAATTCACTATATTTTGTCATCAACGTATTTTTATCCATGATAGCTAGCTGACTAGACATGTTCTGTTTTCAGGTAGCTACTATTATCACCTTGGATGTGATTTCTCCAAAGCCAGTGCAGTTTATTATTCAGGGCTTTCTTTCACTGAATGTAACTGCATCACTGGGGAAAATGTGCTATTACAATCAAAATCACTCAACTGTTTCACATTTTTTCTTGCCAGATCTGCCAACAATATTATTTGTGTAACTAACTTTGTGATACAATATTATGCTTCTGATCAGATTGTTATTATAAAACTTTGGAACAGACAAATTGTCTATTTAAAAATGTATTTTGGGGTTGTTGTTTTTTTTTGCAACCATTGAGCTAGAGACATTTCAGGGTCCAAGCATGATAATGCAAAACGACTATAGGAATAAAACTTTGGTGGTGTTTGGAGTGCCGTTTTTTTTTTTTTTTTAGTTGCTTAAAGATGGAATTGTATGCACCACTTTTATATCCAAGTCAAGATTCGTTGCATTTCTTTTAAACTTTAAAGATGGTGAGAAACATGCTACGGGACAGATGGCAAAAAAAATTCCTGGGATAGACAACAAACCCAACTGTCAACAAGAGTGGTTTGTTCTGAGTGTCATAACCATTTACAATAAATTATTTGGCTAAAGCTTCTTCTCAGGGGATTATGGCTTGTTTTATCAAAGGACCAAGGCTTCTCTGGATTCACATGGCTTACAGAAACAGAAAGGAAGTTCTTCAGTAGACGCTCCAATTTACCACCCAGGTCCAAACATGGTCCCATCACCTCTGGTATTTTCAACATGGGTTGATCTTTGCTGTTGATATCAGAGGAGGTTACTTATCAAGGGTTATAATTAATGTGATATTCAATGGTGTTTAAAATGTATCATTTAATAAGATACAGAGTTGACATTTATAGGTTAAACATCTGTCATGTTCATCGTTTACTAGATTACCCAAAATGTCATTTGACTACCCATTGATAGTGGGATCGATGCAGCGGCACTTTAGTCATTTAGTCTGTCCAGTTCTCTCACCTCCTCATCAGTACCCTCCGCTCAAACAGATCAGCTTTCAAAGCTTCAGCTTTAAATCGTCACCATCCCGCTCGTCAGCCTTAACCATGACGCTGTGCTATGCAGCTGTGTTGCATTCTGGAACCTTGAGTCCAGAGTTTTACATCAATGTCTCCATTACTTCTACCCTGGATTTCTCATCAATATGGTATTAAGCATCACTGGGAAAACTGGAGAGAGAAACGTTATTAATTATGTTTGAGATCATTGAAAAGTTTTCTCCTATTATCATTGCGCTAGCAGTAATGATGTCACCCTAACTTCTCAAAGGAATAACAAAAATACAACACTTAAAATTAGGATTGGTGAACACATCATAAATGAATAATATATATATATATATATATATATATATATATATATATATATATATATATATATATATATATATATATATATATATATATATAATACGTTTCAGGGTGAAGTTTTCCATTAGGACAGAAGCCCTAAGAGGCTATGGATTCACATATATCCCTAAAGATAGCTTTCTGAACTCATGTTTATTGCATAATTCGCTATTTTGGAACACTAATTGGAAGACTATTCCATAACTGTGGGGCTCTATGACGGAAAGCTCTTCCCCGTGCTGTAGCCTTCGCTATTCAAGGTACCGTCAAATAGCCTGCATCTTTTGATCTAAGTAGGCGTGGTGGATCATAGAAAACCAAAAGGTCGCTTAGATACCGTGGTGCGAGACCGTTTAGTGCTTTATAAGTTAATAGTAGTATTTTATAATCAATGTGAGATTTCACTGGGAGCCACAAGTGTGAAAGTAGTGTGAAAGTAAAAGAAAGTTCATTCTAGTTTTTATATGAAGTCTGTTTTGTTGAACTAATCTACTATCTGTGGATTACGATCTGATTAATCTGATTGAATTATGCAAATACACTTAATTATGTAAAATGTTAGACACATCTCCATTTGCATTTACACATCACGCTTGCGGCCCTGTGCTCAGTAGTCTTCATATTAATTTTTTTCCAACATAATATCAAACGTTCTTCAGTGCTGAGATGCACTGAGGTAGAGAAAGATCTCCCTGCAGAGGGCAGAGTGTGTCTACACTGGTGCAAGAACCGTTCAGGGACAATGTTTTTCTCGATTGAAGTGGCTCATGTGAATGTGGAAATAGCAACTAGGCTGGATCCTTGGTGCACATATTATTTAAGATTGACTGCCAATTAGCGTGGTACACATTTATGTCCTATGTTGTATTATCACTGCTACACATTTGGTTTAAAATGTTTTTGTAAATGTAAAATTTCTACCTGCCCCATGGTAGGCTACTGATGCGATTTTGAAGTTATAGCTGTAGTAATAATAATCTTTAGATAGCAGTCCAAAACCTCAAAATGCTTTATATATAAAACATCCAATCTAGAGGTTATGAAAGAGGTTAGACGTCCAACCTAGAGGTTATGAAAGAATGCACTAGCGTGTCTGCATCACATTAGACTAGCATGTTTCATTATAACGCTTTGTCTCAAATGATAATATGCTATTTTAGTGATTGCATGGAAAACAAATAATAAACCAGGGTCCTTAGCTTTTGTTTTTGTTTTCACAGGATAGATATCTACCTCTAGAGTGAAGTAAGCAACCGTATACCGCAACGCTGTTTAATCTGATGGTCATAAAGTGCTGATTTAATTTCTATAACAGCAGCTCTGACAGTAGTTTCTCCTGCGAGGCAAATTACAGGTTTATATACTTGAGCTTTTCTGTTTATTTAACATTTATGGAAGGAGTCTCCAGTGTCAGTGCTTTGTAACAGTCAGGGTTAAAGCTGTAACTTTAACTCTTCTAACATGGGAAAGTCTTCAGGATAGAGGACTTTGAGTATTGCAGTTTCTTTATAACATGACAAGCTGCTTTATTTATTTCTTTTTACAGAGAGGCTGGTGACAGAATGCTATAATGTAAGTGATAACAGGAAGTAACTTTTTTTTCAGGCCATCTCTCCCACACTACTACCTGCATTTACACACATCTTTAACACCTCTCGATCCCTCTCCACTGGCACTTGCCCTACCTCATTTAAGCAGCCCCAGGTTACCCCATTGCTTCGAAAAAGAAGTGGGAAGTGGTAGCTCAATGGTTAGGATGTTGGACTTCTGATCCAAAGGTCATGAGTTCAAATCCAAGCTCTGCCAAGGTGCCACTGCTGGGCCCTTGAGCAAGGCCCTTAACCCTCACCTACTTAGTTGTATAAATGAGATAATTGTAAGTCGCTCTGGATAAGGGTGTCTGCTGAAAATGTAAAACACTTAACCCTGCTGCTGTTGACAACTACAGACCTGTCTCCTCCCTCACATTTCTGTCCAGAACCCTTAAAAGAGCTCTTTTCAATCAACTCTCTACTTTTCTCACACAGAACAACCTCCTGGACACCAAGCAGTCTGGCTTCAAAAGCAGTCACTCCACATAGATTGATCTGCTTTCCATCACCGAAGACTTACGACTAGCAAGCTCAACCTCAAGATCATCTGTCCTCATCTTACTTGACCTCTCTGCTGCCTTTGACACTGTGAATCATCAAATCCTCCTGTCAACTCTCTCCAGACTAGGCATCACCGGAATGGTTCTGCACTGGGTGGAATCCTATCTCTCAGGCAGATCCTTCAAGATATCATGGAGGGGAGGGGTATCTGAATCTCAGCAACTCACAACTGGGGTTCCCCAGGGGTCAGTTCTGGGTCCAGTGCTCTTTTCTATTTATGCTACGTCTCTTGGGTCTGTGGCTGAGTCTTAAGGCTTCTCATATCACTGCTATGCTGATGACACTCAGCTCTATTTGTCCTTCTAGCCTGAAGATCCATCCGTCTCTGCACGTATCTCTGCCTGCCTGCCTGACATCTCAGACTGGATGAAGGAAAACCACCTTAAGCTCAACTTGGCAAAAACCGTCTGTGCATCCGTGCCTGCCCCTCAATCAACCACAACCTCACAGCACATCTTGGCTCAACCACACTCAAACCAAGCAGGACAGCCAGAAACCTTGGGGGACTCGATGACCACTTGAACTTTACAGACCACTTTCAACAACTGCACGGTCCTGTAGGTTTATTCTGTACAACATCATGAAAATCAGACCCTATCTCACTAATCAGGCTACACAACTACTAGTCCAGGCTCTTGTTATTTGTTATCTCAAAACTGGACTACTGCAACGCACCACTCCCGGGCCTCCAGGCCAGCTCCATCAAACCCCTTCAAATGATTCAGAATGCAGTAGCCCACCTTGTTTTCAACCAGCCCAAAAGGACCTATGTAACACCCCTCTTCATCTCCCTCCACTGGCTTCCTGTATCCGCCCGCATCAAATTCAAGGCCTCGATGCCCACGTATAAGACTTTGTCTGGAACAGCACCTCCCTACCTCAACACTCTCCTTGAGGTTTATGTGCTCGATTAATGACCGACGCTTAGTAGTGCCTACTCAGTGAGGCATGAGGTCCCATTCCAGAACCTTCAAACTGACTGTCCCTCGGTGGTAGAATGAACTTCCAACCTCAATCCGGACCGGAGAATCTGTCACCGTCTTCAAAAAACGGCTAAAGACCCACCTCTTCCGTGAACACTTATCTCATCCCTAACTTGTCCCCTGGTGCCCCTTAAAAAAAATCTGCACTTACACTTGCTCTTACAACTCTACTCTGTGCACTTTGCTCCTCTAGAACTCAGTTAAAATTTTGTATGGTAGCACTACTCGTATTGTTCTCTGCTTGATATATCGTTTTGCTTCCTTTTTTGTATTTCCTCATTTGTAAGCCGCTTTGGATAAGTGTCTGCTAAATGAATGAATGTAAATATAAAGTAAATGTTCACTTGTTTCACTCTTTCCGCATCACACCATCCCATCATTGATTATTTTCCTATAACAGCACAGCCCATTGTGTTGTATCCCTGTGCAGGTAGAGTTTGTTTAGGAGATGGAACTTTCTATCCGTGCAAGCTTTTATGCCTTTAGGCAATCTTTTATTTTGTGTAGTTGAGCTAATGAATCTGTTTAAACTGAACCTTGTGGGGAAACCATATAAAGGAAGTTTTTAATCTTTGAATCATTTCCATCTAATGAAAACAAACGGTCTGGCTGGTACAATAGAAACCACACAGTGTTTTGGAATGCACTCGGTTGAAACAGTTGACTCTTTACTATAATGCTTCAGGAAACTTCAGACTGAAATACTTCACGCTTGTTATTCCTACTTTCACCCAATCAAAATAGGTCCATTGCACCAATATCAATATGTGCCTGAGATGTTGTTGGCAAGCGGATTTTATATTCCTCCAGGTTAACAAATAGGCTACTTGAACTGAGTGGCTATTATGAGGAGTAAATGTGGTATGTGCTTTCCAAAAAAAAAAAAAGGAAAAGAAGAAAAACACCAGTCTACGGTGGCGGGTTATAAAAATGAGCTCTGCAGATGGCAGAAGGCTCTCATTTGGATGGCTCCTAAAACTGGCCCCAAGTTCTCTGTACTGCATTTTCTGGACTTTCAGGACTTTTCTAGGACTTTTAAAGTGAGTGTAAAGGCTCAGGACATTTAACAACTCTCCCCAGATTGTTTTGAGCATCGTGTAATCGTTTTTATTAGGAATATGAGTCGCCTTTGCATCATACTGCTGCTGATTATGTGTATTGGTCAGATTCACAGCATTTATGGGCAGGTGAGTGAAGAAGATAGCAATCTTTTATTGTATGCTTTTATTTTTTTACACAAACATTGATCAATTTTATGATGCAAGCCAAGAATGTATGTTTGTACTATATTCATACAGTTAATCCTATGGTTATCATATCAAGTTTCAGTTTTTAGTTACGTCATTTTTTTTAAAAAAGGTAAAGTTTGTATTAATGTGTTATCGTGGGTATAAATACGAGATTATGTTACAAATATACATATTAAGATACACATCAAAGCAACATCTTATGCTTTATGCTTTCGTGTGTAACCTGAACATGAAGATTAATACATTCTGCTTGAGGCAAAATATTTGCACAGGAAGTGTTTAAAGGTCAAAGACAGACCCCATAGCTCTGTGTATATGTGTATATATGTGTGTGTGTGTGTGTGTGTGTGTGTGTGTGTGTGTGTGTGTGTGTGTGTGTAAGAGAGGTCAACAGAGAGGACTGTCACTCATACAAATTCTCTATACATGCTGAACACAACAGTCTAACTTCTGTTTATGAGCACATAGTGTACATTATAGGTAGGTAGGTAAGAGGCAAGGTAAAAGGCTTGGAATTTGTTGGAATAAATTTATTAATAAAAAATAAAATAATAATAATAATAATAATAATAATAATAATACATATAGTTGCAAGCAGCAATTACGGGGCCACTGATAAATTTTGTGAAAATCAGACAAAAAGTCTAGGAGGAGTTTGAAAAAGTAGGTTGTACAGAAAATTAAAAATGGCAGAAAAATTTTCATGACAGAAAATATTATGTGGTGCATTTGACTCAGCACAAGTCAAGGAATCAAAGGGAAAAAATTTGTTTCTAACCCTTACGGTTCAAAAGTTATTAGCATAAAGATGCAAGCAAATTTGACCTGTTGGTGGCGCAAGACAGTTTGGGATAGCAACTCCAAATTTGCTATGGAAACATTTCAGACTGTCTCCTATCTGTGTGCCAAATTTCAGAATTTTCCGATGTACGGTTCTATGGGCTCCCATAGACTCAATAGCGGAAGAAGAAGAAACAAAATAATAACAATAGGAACACTAACGATTACAATATAATAATCATCATCAACCTCATCATCATCATCCACCTCACCAGTCATTAACCAATCACTAATCCGCTAACATATTTTAAATACTAAATAGTTTTAGATTTTCAAACTTTAGATCTTTTTTTTTTGAAGCAAAAAAAAATCCAACACCTGTGACCAATGTAAAAAACTAATTTCCCCCTTAAACTTAAAATCTGGTTGTGCCACCTTTAGCATCAATAACTGATAACTGTAGAGCAGTCTTTCACTTACTTCTAGGACTAGGATTTACTCCTACACTTTGTATCGTTTCTTGCTGCATAATCCAGTTGTGCTCCAGTTTCAACTTACAGACTGAAGACCGGATATTCTCCTTTAGGATTTTCAGGTAGAGAGCAGGATTCTTGTTTCCCTCAATTATTGCAAGTTTCCCAGGCCCTGAAGCAGCAAAGCATCCCCACACCGTCACACTACCACCACCATGCTTGACCATATGTATGATGTTCTTTTTGTGGAGTTCAGTGTTTGGTTTACTTCAGATGTAACGGGTCTCCTGTCTTCCAAACAGTTCCACATTCAACTCCTCAGTCCACAGAACATTCTCCCAAAAGGTTTGAGGATCATCAAGGTGTGTTTTGGCAAAATTCAGACAAACCTTAACGTTCTTCTGGGTTAGCAGTGGTTTTCATCTCGTCACTCTTCCATGGATGCCATTTTTGCTCAGTGTCTTTCTGATAGTGGAGTCATGAACAGTGACCTTTATTGATGCAAGAGAGGCCTGTAGTTCCTTTGATTTTGGCTCTTCTGTGACTTTCTGGATGAGTCGTTGCTGTGCACATGGAGGAATTTCATTACTGTGCTGAGTTTTTCCATTTGGAGATAATGGCTCTCACTGTGGTTCTTTGGAGTCCCAGAGTCTTTGAAATACCTTTGTAACCCTTCCCAGACTGATGTATTTCAATCACCTTCTTCCTCATCATTTCTGGAATTCCTTCCATCTTTGGTATAGTGTGTTACTGGGTAAGATCTTTAAACCTACTTCATGCTGTTGAAAAAGTTCAGTTTAAGTGTTGATGTGATTGAACAGGGTTTACAGTAATCAGGCCTGGTTGTGTCTAGTCCAGCTGAACCCCGTTATGGATGCAGCTTCATAGATTTGGGGGAATTACTAACTACAGGGGCAAATACATTTTCAGACAGACCCAGGATAACATTTTTGGCGTGAATAAATAACATTTAAAAACTGTATTTTGTGTTTACTCAGGTCACCTTTGTTTCATCTTAGATTTAGTTTTAATTTCTGACACAATTTAGTATGAGATGTACACAAAAACAGAAGAAATCACACCCCTGTATACACGTACAGAATATATACAGTTTTACTATACTATAATCGTATGTATTTAAGGCGTCTATAGTATATTTCCATAAGGGAAATGTTAAAGAAGCTTGAGTCAGTATGCAATAATTGTGTAATTATACTGTAAATAAAATGAAATGTTTTGCAGAAGCCATAAAAAAAAAGAGAGCACTGTCGAATTGCATTACTCTCTCTTTCTGCATGAGTCTCCACTGATCCATCATAACGCCATGCTTCATAATCAACGAACAAGATGTTTTCACAGGATGTGCAAATATTTAGCTTACTTACATAAGTCATGCAAGATGAAAACATGAGGGGAGAGCGCCCTTCCCCTTGACGGAAGCCAATGAGAAGCAAGGAACCCTGCATGCACAGTATTGTGAATGTTAAAGGTTGAACTGAAACACTTTATCCCATAATGCTCAAAATGAATAACATACAGCGATGTTTCAGATTCGAAAGATAAATCAAAGTGGATGGGCTCCATTTTGAGTCAAGGTTGCTTCCTCGTGTCATCTCAGGGAGATTGATGTCCTCCCGGTGTCTGTGTGGGTTTCCTCCGGTTTCCCTGCTTGCCTCCAACCTTCCAAAAATATGCTGGAAGGTAGATTTGTGACTCGAAATTGCCCCTAAGTCCGCATGGTTTCCTGCAATAGACTGCCATCCTATCCTGGGTTGGACTGCAGATCCACCACGACCCTGACCAGGATAAATCACTAACTGAATATGAATGAGTGAATTAATACGCTATATGGCCAAATGTTTTTGGATACCATCACACCCGGACGTGGTTCTTCCTCAAACTGCTGCCACAAAGTTGCGAGCACACAGTTGTACAGAATGTCTTTGTATGCTGTAGCTTTGCAATTTCCCTTCAGTGGAATTAAGAAGCCCAAACCTGTTCCAGCATGACGATGCACCTGTGCATAAAGCGAGCTCCATGAAGACATGCTTTGAAGACGAGACTGGAGTGGAAGAACTCGAGTGTCCTGCACAGAGCCTCGACCTCAACCCCACTGAACACTTTTGGGATGAACTGGAACACCGACTACACCCCAGATCTCCTCACCCAACATCACTGCCTGAAGGCCTTCCCAGAAGAGTGGAGGTTATTATAACAGCAAATAGGGGGCTAAATCTGGAATGGTATGTTCAACAAGCACATATGTCAGATGTCTACAAACGTTTGGACATGCAATGTATTTCCAATCAATTCCACTGAAAAATTCATTATCAAGAAAGTCATCCACCTTGTTCATGTTTATTACACCTGCTACTGGATTTCTTGTGCGCCTTTTCAATCACTTCTGATGACGTATCAGCGTAATCACTTAGCACAACAGTCAGTGACTGGCTGTGTGAATCTACACTCTGGGCTAGAAAGAAATCAGCCCCAGCTTCTATTTCGTACACATGATATTGTTGTATTTGGTCCCACCAAAGTTTTTAATTTTTTTTAACCCATTGAAGCCATTTGTTCACAACAAATACGATGATATGGATGGCAATGATTTAAAATACGACTTATTTCTTTATTTTCTTAATTTATACTAATCCTGTTCCCAAAACTCTGAAGTAAGAAGTAGGGTTAGAGTCTTGCCAACAGTTTTCAGTCTAGCATTTCAACACAGCCCTGGCTGTTTCCTACTTCTGAACAAATCATCTAAATTCCTTCGACTGAACCACATCAGGACTGCACCTTCCTTTTTTTCGGAGCATGTAAAGCTCTGTTCATTCACCTCGCGAGCACAATCTAGTCTTTCAGCTCCGAGCTCCGTCCTCCATTTACAGGTGACGTCATTCATGTCATGAGGCCAGACACTGCATCATTCACAACTGAACACAGGCCACTGAATAAAACCACCACATGCTTTAATCGTGTACGGGACTGGCGAGTAGACGGATTAGGAGAAGTAGAGCTGCCAAGGTTGTAAAAAAAAAAAAAAAAACTGTACGTGAATGATGGTCTGAAATTGACGAATAAATCTAATTGCTCAGTAATCCTAAAGAAGAAACTGTATATTATACACCAATGTGGGAATACCAATTAGTTATTCTGTCAATGTTATGTTATCCTGGTTACCAAAAATATATCCAGATCCAAAGATTTTTTTTTTAAGTACAAGCACATAAACTCTTTGAAAGCTGTATTATGATTAACTGCCAAACATTAACAGTGGTCCTCTTTATACCTGTTTTGTATACCACATTGCTGTTATAGATAAATCATCAACTCTGTTTGCCACGTCACATTACCATGTCATTCATTATTTTCCTATAACAGCACACCCCCCATTGTGTTTTCTTCCTTGCTTAACCCTCCGAACTATAAGCAACTCCAAGGAAGTGAGTCCAGATTACATTCCTACACACATTTCCTATTCGTCTCACTGCAATTAATAAGTAATATAGTAATACGCTTGAAGATGAAAAACATGTCAATAAGCCTGGAGTTCTAATTGTTATCTTGGCAACTCGCTACATCACAGCACGGTGTCTGTTCCCGCAGGAATGTCTCAGTACTCAGGAGCTGCAAAATTCCCTACGCCAAGCACAAAAGCTGCTCGCATCACACGAGACCTCGTACCTGCAGAGTCTCCGCAGCCTGAAGAGGAAAATCAGCCAGCTGCAGAACAGCACGGCTCGTGTGGCAGCCAGACCCAGTGATGGTACGAGCTTCTAATGATTATCGTCAGTTTGTGAGGAAGAAAAAATAAAAATCACAGTGGATGTAATAATGCATTAACTCATTCTCTGTTTCTACACAGCTTCCTGTCCAAAACTGGATGCTCCCCTCAATGGACGAAAATTGGGGAAGGTTCTACTGCCGGGTCATGAGGTTCACTTCCTGTGTGACTCAGGCTACGAGCTGGTGGGCTCTGAGACTCGGCAGTGTAAGGAGTCGCTCACCTGGAGTGGCCAACATCCCATCTGCAAGGGTCAGCAATACACATGAGGAAATAAATATATTAGTACCATTAACCTTAAGGAAGTGGTTATAAGGCTACATGACCCTTTATAAGTCTTTTATGTCAGCTGTTGGACTGCGTCTTTTTATTTATTTTGATGCCAAGTTGACATACCCGAGTGATGTGACGTAGTTTTGTTAGCATAAGCTTATGACACTCAAACGTGTTCATAGGGCTTCATAACACCTACTTAAGCCAAATATGGCAACTGACGTAAAGCTACCTAAACATTTCTAAAGGCTTTTCTGTGTCAGCTCTTGAGCTGCTTTTGTCAGTTTTGTGGTCTGACAACTTACTGTGCTCACAGGGCTACATAACATCCATATAAGCCCTATATGACAACTGACATAAGTCTAAATAAGCCTAACCTGTATCAGCTGTCGGGCTGCTTTTGTCGATTTGACATTAAGTCGACATAATTGTGTGAAGTGACAGGTTTATGTTGACATAAGGTTGTTATATGACACTTTACTGTGTTCACAGGGCTGTGTGACACCCATATAAGCCCTATATGGCAACTGACATAAGTCTACATTAGCGTTTATAAAGGCTTGTTTAAATGTATGTCAGCTGTTGGGCTGCTTTGTCATCCACTCGACATAACACCTGTGTGAAGTGATGGAATCTGTTGACATAACGATGTGTTATGACATCTTACTGTGTTCGCAGAGCTACACAACATCTACATAAGCCCTTTATGACAACTAACATAAAGTTACATAAACATTTATAAACATATAAGGCTTATCTGTCTTTAAATTAGCATTGTGGCAGTTGTTAAGATGTTCTGATGGACAGTAAATCAGCTCAGAAAGTGTCATAACCACCTTATGTCATCTGTATGATCTGTGCTACCTGATTCAGACGTGGACATTTTATGACAGCTAACATCTGTCGGAATGAGCCTTCAGAAGTGTTGCTGTAGGTTTATATCCATGTCATAAAGATCTTATGTAGCTGTATAAACACCACCCTTACGTTGACTTTTTACCAACGTTCGCAGAGCGTAAACGTTACAAAGGCCCATATTTTTTTGTGCAGCATGCCAAAGTTTTTGGATTAGGTCCTGTGTCACGGTTGCTTTCTCACTCCTTATACATGTCGAGCCTCATTACTCATCTTTTCTCGACTCCACCCGTCACCCTCACTTCCCTCATCATTGCTTTTATTTCTTCCTGTCTCTAAAATGCTCTTTTACACTTCGCTTACATTATCACCCACATTGTTCCCCAGGAAAAGAAGTTTCCCATTTCACACGCTCCTCGGCATGATTGAATTTCCTTTGGCTTCTGTACTTTTTTCTTCTTCTTCTTTTTTTTTTTTTTTTGTGTCCCAGCACATTGTTTTACACACCATTTAATTCAAGACAGCAGTCCAACAAGTCGATTAGGCTCAGCGAACGCTCCATCGGCACGAGAGAAAGCTGGCTGTGAAAGCACACAGCACAGGACATACTTTACTTAATCTCTGCATCAGTATCATAGTATAAAGTTACACGAAAGCTATCAGAACTCTGCATACCTTAATGCATCTGCTTGGTGTTAGGGATAGATTAATGACTGAATTCCTGTCTTTCCTCAGAAATAAACGAGTGTACCTCTTCACCCTGTGCCAATGGGGGTTCATGCACAGATGAAGTGAATGGATTCACATGTGCTTGTGCCAGAGGATGGGCGGGACCTACATGCCAATCTCCAACACCAACATGTAAGGCTATTGAGATTCTTTTAAAAACAAAGCCATACTTCATTCGGTTTTAATTCAGATATTTTTCCCCACACGCATGCTTTGTCTTGACAATGCTAATGTAGATACTTTTTCTTTTTTTAAACGCCATTCTCAAACTTCCCCTGGATGTCCACACTGCTCAGTCGTTCGCGATCCTCAAACACAAACTGAAGGAAATCTTGGACAAAAAAAACCCCAAACAAACTTGTGCATGACTTATTGGTTTGTGCATTTACTTCTGCGACAGCACTGATGTCTGTTTCTGGCCGTGTCTTAAATTGTTGGCATCTTTAGACTCGGTGTGATCTGCCCAAGCATAAAGACATGTTTGTTTTCCAAGCAGACAAGCAGGCACGTCTGAACTTCGCTGTGGATAAAAGCGTCTGCCAAATGCTGTAAATGTAAATAAAGCAAACAAAATTCTGCACTACACAACTGGAAAGCACACATTTAGAGTAATGATCTCTTCAATCCATCTTGAAAACCCACTCACGAATGAGCCTGTTTTTAGGTCGCATAACCTCCTGCAAGCCGGGGTCCAAGAAGAGGCCATAAACACTATAAATATACATTTATATACACTTTAAAAAAAAAATAATAATAAAAACTATGAAGAGTCCAGTTTATCTGTTTTGATTAAGCCATGACACAGTGGCACAGTGACACGGTGTGTTGCATGAAAAGCTTTTCAAGAGATGTGTATTTTCTACAGTCGTTTTATCGCTAAGGCTTTTTTGCTTATCTCGACTGGTAAACAGATTTAAAGGTGCGGTCTGTAATTCTGAAAAGTGTTTCTAGACCTGTAATAATCATAGAATTTCAAAGATACTTTATATAAAATATGATTCGCAATATAGCCACGTAACAGAGCTGACTAGCTTCTTTATTTTTTTTTCCGGCCCAGAAACGAGCTTTTCTGTTTCACTGTTCAACTATTGCAAGCCCTATTAAAGTGTATACTAGAGTATGTATATGCAGATGATACCTTAATTGTTTTCTGACTTATCATTCTCTTCCACCAGTTTTTGTCACCACAACCAACATCTCTGCTGCCACCTCTGGAGCTGCAGCTGCCACCACGTTTCCTTTAACAACTCTGCTTCCATTTGTGCAGCCGTCCAAGTGCAGCCAGGTCCAGGGCACCACACACTGCTCCTGTGAGGCAGGATATACCATTTCAGGCCGGGACACCAGCATTTGCACAGGTGAGCACTGGTCAATCTGAATATTACTGAGATATGTAGGGGTGCACGGTGGCTTAGTGGTTAGCACGTTCGCCTCACGTCTCCAGGGTCCGGCGTTCGAGTCCCGCCAGGACCACGTGTGTGCGTAGTTTGCATGTTCTCCCCGTGCTGCGGGGGTTTCCTCCGGGTAGTCTCCTCCCTCAGTCCAAAGACATGCTTGGTAGGCTGACTGGCGTGTCTAAAGTGTCCGTAGTGTATGAACGGGTGTGTGATTGTCCCGTGATGGATTGGCACCCTGTCCAGGGTGTACCCCGCCTTGTGCCCCATGCTCCCTGGGATAGGCTCCAGGTTCCCCGTGACCCTGAAAAGGATAAGCAGTATAGAAGACGGATGGATGGACTGAAATATGTACAGTATTTCGCAAAACTACACACAAATTTTATACCTCTTCCAAAATATTCCTGACCAAGGATTTTGACTTGATCATATATACATTTTATGGGGTAAAAAAAAAATCGCAAATCTAATCATATGGGTGGGGAAAACACCTGTATGAGCCAGCATCTCAATAGGGGGTTGCCTCTTCCAAATTTCCCCGAGTCATACATGTCACTGTGACATCAGCCATGCCTTCTGGTAGCAAAAACAAAGCAAGTATAATGTATAATGATGTTGGGAGTCAGAATCAGAAAAATGTTCATGAACACGTTTGTTTGATTGAATCGGATACCTTTCCAAGCCAGCTAAAAAAGATGGTTGTGTTTACAGGCAGTTAGGAGGGTTTGAAAACTGAGAATTTTAACATGAATCTATGGTTTGTGGCTCAACTTGATTCAGACTCTAGAGCCAGGTTGAACTCTGCTTCTCTAGACTTAGGGGCTCGGGTCAGATTCTGCTGCTCGAGACGCTGGACTCAACTCTTTTTGACTCGATTTGAACTGCGAAATCGATTCGACTCTATGGGAATATCGACTCAGCTTGACTATAGACTATAAACCAATCTGTGGTTTGTAACTCAATTTGATTCAGACTCTAGTTCTAGAGACTGTGGATTCCACTCAGACTAATAATGGACCATTTTTGATTTTGCAAACCTACTCGAGTTTTGATCTAAATAAATATGAAATACTCATTCAGGAACAAGGGTCCTTTTAGCTCAGCAAAGGTGGCGATAAAAAGAATACTGTCAATACTGTTTTTGGTATTTCCTCAGACATTGATGAGTGTGAGGTGTTCCATAACGGGCTGGCAGGTCGTTTGTGTGTGCATGCTTGTGTTAACACCCCGGGTGGCTATCGCTGTTCATGCCCAGCTGGCTACGACGTGAGCCGAGATGGCCGAGGCTGCAGAGGTGAGTCACCCCAAGCTTGCCACCATTTTCTTTCTATATGTTAAAGCAGAAAGTAAACAAGCTAAATCTAGATGTTTACCATGCATACACACATTTTCTCCTGATCCTGCGTACAGACATCGATGAGTGCGCCACAAGGCAGAACAACTGCACCCATGATCGGCTGTGTATCAACACGTATGGAGGTTTTCAGTGCGTAAAGGTGGAGTGTCCACGCAGCCGAAATGTGACCTACGTCAAAACCTCACCCACGTAAGTATATTGATAGCGTATGACGATCTATGTCGCTGTTTAGTAATATGCTCGCAAATAATATCTACTGGACAGAGCGGTGCCTCTCAGGCATATTCCAGCCAGATTCACCTGGAGTCTAATCCGACCAAAATCGCAGTGAATTCCAAGTTGAGATCATTTATCTCGGGTTTACATTTGAAGCTTTAGATTAGGAAAGAACAGCTTTTTTTTTTACAAATGACACCTTGTTGTAACTAGTATCATTCAAACAATTCAATTCAATGAGCAGTCAATTCAATTTGGACCCTAATATACGTAATGTTCCCATTCTGTTTGTTTTCATTGAACCAGGCGCTGTGAAAGGAACCCCTGCCCTGTGGACAATAAAGCGTGTTCTCGGGCTCCTAACTCCATCTCATACCACCACATGTCACTGGTGTCAAATCTCTCGGCTCCGCGGGTCATGTTCCGGGTTTCGGCGGTGCGGATGATTGGAGATACTCTGCGTTTCGCTGTGCTAGGGAGCCGCGGGCGACGCCATTTCAGCGTCCAGCGTTCGGACCGGCAGACCGGTGAGCTGCTCCTGCTCAACCCCTTGCAGGGTCCTGACACCCTTGACGTGGAGGTGGAGATGAGCGAGCTGGAGAAGAAGGCGCTGATTGCGCGCTACATCACCAAGATTACCATCTTCATCTCACAATACGAGTTCTAGGTCCGGAGTTCAAGAGGAACACTTAATATTGTTGTCTATAATAATAATAATAATAATAATAATCATCATCATCATCATCATCAGATTTGACACTGTCTATATACCGTATGATAAATCCAGTTGAAGTTCTGGCTTATAGTGGGGTCCAAACGTCTGAGTCCAGTTTTGTATTTAGTCCATTATTCCATGGAAAACACATTTTTAAAGGAACACTGTGCGATTTTTAGCGCCTTCTGCTGCCTCTGAGGTGAACTGCAAATGTAATAAAAAAATAACTGACCAGGCCTCACCTTCCCTCCGAATTGACTTCACCCCCTCTGTTGCCTCTTTAATTTTTTGGTTTTATTTTATTTTGTTTATACAAAAAAAAAAAAAAAAAAAAATGGGCAGGGCTGAGCAGCTCTCAGAGGCGGTACCAATTTACAGGCCAGAAAACCAACCGACCAAAGCTTGGCAATATCGCAAATCTTTTTCTTTCTTCCTTTTTTTTTTTCTCAAATGTGTTTTCGAAGTCGATTATTCATGATATTACTGATTATCACAGACCTAGAAACGCTTTTAGAAATTACAAACTGCACCTTTAAGTCCAAAACATTTCTCACAAATGTAGTCTTTATCAGGTGTTAGTGCTAGTTAACTCTGAGAGTTATAAACGTGTACATGTTGAGATTTGAATATAAATATAACTGATAGGATAACTTTGAAGAAAACAAAATCCTATAATAATAATAATAATAATAATAATAATAATAATAAAAGCCAACAGCTAATGTTAGCCAATATCCTATAGTGTGTGAACTGGATAGTCGGTTCCATGCTAGTTTTCTGCGAACAGTTCTTGTGTGTGGATTCAGACGTTTGGACTTTATTCTATGCCAAGTATTTAGTTGTGCGATCTTGTTAATCAAAAAAAAAAAAAAAAAAAAAACGGAAACATTCATTATTTATTTATTTCTTCAAACTTGTAGCTAATGGTACACGTTGTAGACGTTCTCTTTCCCAGTGTCTCACTGCCTCTATACATGTGTGTAAAAGCAAATGTACTGAATGACCCCAGATTGATCTGTAATAATATCCAACGTTCGGTTATTTCCAGTAGGAGTTAAAGCTACAGCATGGCTGACAGCTGGATCACCTCTGCACTCGAACAGAGCAAATGACCTACGTCATATGTATACGTTTACTGTATCCACCATAATATTGTGTGTACGAGTTCCTGACGCGACTGAACTGACCTATCTACAAGGCTTGTGATAGTTAAGGCTCTCTATGTCATGACTGTAGCGACATACTGGACATGTGATTGCTTATCTCGCTGTAGTGCGAGTCAATTTAGAGCTTTTCATTGTCGAGATCTCCCACAGAATGAAAAGGATGTCAAGGAAACGTAGGTTTTGACTAGAGTGAAAGTTTTTAAATACGTCTTTTAGTACTGAACGACTGGAAAGATGACCGTTGTGGTCATGTACAAGAGGAGGAAATTGAATCGCAAGCAAAAATGACGTCTATTTAGGGCCCAGATGTGTGTGGAAGAGAGAACGCACTAAAAGTGGATCGCTCACGGTGTCTTTTTTATGAGCCGATTAAAGTCATGGATGTCTCTGGTCACTCATTGGTCAATGGAGTTTGCTCACGGGTATTCATTTTCGGGTTTCTTTTGTCACAGAGCCTAAAAGACACCCTCAGTGATGAAGAGATTACAGTACCTGGGTGTCATGTACCCCTTTAAAACACTGGCAAAGATTGGATATTTCGACCATTCTTCTTACTACATAAATCTTAATGGACTAAAATTGCACTTCTCGGTAAGACGTTAGCCCCGACACACAAATCTCCGCTTCACTCCAGGTCAAAGAGGCGCTGTGTTCTCGCAGTTTGCCGTTTTCACGAGTGTTTATGTAGCACCGCAAGTAAAAACAGTGTATCTGAAGGGTATATTTAGATGCACAGTGATATTTAGATGTACGTGATAAATCCGAGGCGTGTGCGGTGTCCGTGTGTGTCACTGTAAATCCCGACGTGTGTACAGTACTTGAAAGTGTTTGTGCTTGTGTGTGTTAGTTTTGCCACAAACTATTAGACTGCGTGCGAATGTAAAAAATGTTTCACTGACGTGTCACGTAACACTTCATGAACCCGGAGCGTTCACCTTCTGAGCTGTAATCGTGTACATGCAGGGTGTAAAATAAACAAAATCGGGGTGGACGAGTTCGAAACATAATAACGTAACGCTAAGAAGCGGTAGCTAACGTCGTGTCGTTTTGTATCACGTAGCTAGCTAGCTAGCTAGCTTAGTAAAGTACATTCATACAGACTAACAGAAAGGAAAAACGAATGTGTTGTATGTTTATTAATCCTTTGATTGAATCCGTGACAACAAATCAGCATCTCCGGCCAAAGTTTCAGCCATGAGACGTGATGTTCGGTCTTCGCATCACACGTAGAGATATTTATTCAGCAGCTACGTGTGAGTCTGGGTGTGTTTCGCATGCCACTGGATCACTACAGATCAGTGAAAGGGACAGCACAAGCAAGGATAGAGTGTATGAATGTCTGAATGCATCCTGTTGACATTGAAAGGGCTGAATAGAGAGAGATACACACCGTCCCCTTCTCATCATTTTTGTGTTTCTGCTCGGGGCCTCCTATTTTTCAGCTGTCAGAGACATCACTCCGCGCTGAAAGACTCTTTTCCCCCTTCATTCAATCCGACTGTCTGTCTGAGTGCATCTCTGAATGCACACTGTCATACTCAGAGAGACAGAGACAGAGAGAGAGGAGACAGAAGAGACAGAGAACGGGAAGAGGAGGAGAGAGAGAAAGAGTTAGAGAGGGGCAAAGGAGAGACAGAGAGAGAAAGATAAATACATCGAGAGAAGAGCGACAGAGAGAGAAAGGAGAGACAGAGACAAAAGAGACAGAGAAAAACAAAGGGTGTGTGTGTGAGAGAGAGAGAGAGAGGAGACAGAAGAGACAGAGAATGAGGAGAGAAGGAGGGAGAGAGTTGGAGAGAGACAAAGGAGAGACAGAGAGAGAAAGAAATACAGCGAGAGAAGAGAGACAGAGAGAGAAAGGAGAGACAGAGACAAGAGAGACAGAGAAAAACAAAGGGTGTGTGTGTGTGAGAGAGAGAGAGAGAAGACAGAAGAGACAGAATGAGGAGAGAAGGAGAGCGAGAGAGAGAGTTAGAGAGAGAAAGGAGAGACAGAGACAAAAGAGACAGACAAAAACAAAGGGTGTGTGTGTGAGAGAGAGAGAGAGAGAGAGAGAGAGACAGAAGAGACAGAATGAGGAGAGAAGGAGAGCGAGAGAGAGAGAAAGGAGAGACAGAGACAAAAGAGACAGACAAAAACAAAGGGTGTAAGAGAGAGACAGCGAGAGAGACACAGAGGGGGGGGAAAGAGAAAAGAGAGAGAGAAAGTGAGACACAGACAGAGACAGAGATGGAACACTGGGTGAGATATCCTCTTTGTCTTTTTGGGAAATCTATGACCTTATTCTATTGGCACCCTGTCCAGGGTGTACCCCGCCTTGTGCCCGATGCTCCCTGGGATCGGCTCCAGGTTTCCCCGTGACCCTGAAAAGGATACGCGGTATAGAAGATGAATGGATGGATGGATGGATGCATGACCTTATTCTTAACCTCCTGGCAGCTGCAACCTGCTACTCCTGACACTCTCAGTCCTCCCAAAAGCTCCTGGCGAATTTGAGCTGTTCCAGACTCGACTGTGGTTCCTGGACCGGAACCGCGAGGCCAGTTCTCTGCTTTTCACTACACACTGAATACATCCGAGTTTCAGATCAAAAGATGAATATGAGACGACAGATCACAATTCCAGCTTTCGTTTCCTCCTATCTACACCTAGACGTGTTAAACGACTTCGAACAAGGCATCTTTTACAGCAGACCACCCAATACTTAGGTGAGCAAAAGTAATGGAACAGATACCGGTGACGTAAATAACACCTAATATTCGCTTGCGTATCCCTTGCTTACAATAACTGCGTCAATCCTGCGACTCACTGACATCACCACAACTCCTGCATTCTTCTTCTGCGTTGCATTTCCATGTTTTTATCGCAGCGTGTTTCAGTTGTTTGTTTCAGGGAGGTTTCTCCATTCAGTCTCCTCTTCAGGAGGTGAAATGCTGCTCAGTTGGGTGAAGGTCTGGTGATTGACTTGTCCAGTCTAAAACCGTCCACTCTTCCCCCCTGATGAAGTCCTTTGTTGAGGTGGAAATTGGAACACAGGTTGTTTTTGTAAACTGAATTCACTCTGCTGCTACCATCATGACTTCCATCATCAATAAAGATTAGTGAGAATGTTCCAGAAGCAGCCACGCGAGCCCAAGCCATGACGCTACCTCCACCGTGCTTGACTGATGAGCTTGTATGTTTTGGATCATGAGCAGATCCTTTCTTTAGAGGTTAATCTTGGTTCCAAAACTTTTATGGCTCGTCTCTGTATTTCTTTGCGAATTCCAATCTGGCTTTCTGATTCTTACTGCTGAAGAGTGGTGTGCATCTTGTCGTCCGGCCTCTATATTTCTGCGCTTCTTCGAACAGCGGATTGTGATACCTTCACCTCATCGACTGCTGTTGTTTTCCTCGGCCGACCCGCTCTATGTCTGGTCGTCAGTACACCAGACGTTTCTTTTCTTTTTCAGGACATTCCAAATTGTTCTACTGGCTATGCCTGAGGCTTGTGTAATGCCTCTGATGGGATTTTCCATTTTTTCTCAGCTTCAGAATGGCTTGCTTTTCTCCCATAGACAGCTCTCTGGTCTTCATGTTGGTTTATCCTTTTTTAACAACAAACGCAGTCTTCACAGGCGAAACCTAGGGCTCACACCAGGAGTAGACATCCAGAGCTATTCATTCTTCAAACAATCAATTTAACACGGCACACCTGGGCAACACCTATCACCTATCATATTTTCCAGTACTGTAGGTTCGAACAAAAGGTGCCATGTTCTAAGTAAATACGAGGAAACGATAGGTGAATTCTTTTGATCTCAAACCCAGACGTCTTCAATGCATAGCGAAAACAACAGAATTGGACTTGCTGTTCCGATACTTTCGGAGAGGACCGTATACGGCAGCTGGTGTAAATCTCTGAGCTCTCTTTTTAATCGTTTGTAACTCTTTTCTAACCTGACTGACCCTCTGTAAACCTGTCTAGCTGCTGATGAGAGAGACAGAAGGAGAAGAAAGAGTCTCTGCAGTGCACCTGCTCCGTCCCACTAACCTGTTACTGATAGTAATCCAACACCTCCATTCCCACAGCATGATGGGAAACCTGGCACAGAGCAGCTTCCTCCCTCCGCATGACTCTGACCTCCAAAGCCACCCGCGACGTGATCCAATCGGAGCTGGATCAGATTTAAGGGGAGACTCACCACGCTGCCACTCTTGCCGGAAATCTACACCAAGACAGGAGAAGAAAAAAACACAACACACAGCAGCGCACGTGAATACGCGAAGACGCTCAAACGTCTGCAGAAGTGCCGAGGCAACACGAATACGGAAGAGGAGTTCAAGCAGATGTAGGAAAATATTTATCGTTTAAATTTGCTTTCAAACCCGGTATTATCTACAGTGCAAAAGTTTGCGCACCCTAGGACAAAATGAGGAACACATGTACGGAATAAAACAGTCCTGTCCCGAAGACTTTCTTGTGGCGGAAAAACTTACCTGAATGATAAGCTGTTACCATAGAAACCGTGGTTTGAATTGGATATCCGAGGTGCTGTTCTAGAAAAAAGGAATTAGATACAGTGCCCTCCAATAATATTGGCACCCTTGGAAAATATGAGCAAAGAAGGCTGTAAAAATTTGTCTTTATTGTTGAACCAAACAAAAGACAGGTTTATATATATTTAAAAAAAAAAAAAAAAAATTCTAAAATATAGATGTGCCACAATTATTGGCACTCCTAAACTTTTATTTATTAAAGAACAAAACGTCATACTTCTTCTGTCTGTTTATTTTTAGGTTTAATTTTGTGGGAGAAAAAAAAAATGCAGAGAAACCAGAAATGTATTGTGTCCTGAAGAGTTTAGAGGAGAAATTAAAGGTTACAGTGTTTTTACTATAGTTTTAGAATGAGATGTTTTTGCTGGGTGAAAAAATAGAAAGCAATGCAGCAAGTTTATAATGGATTGTGACGCTTGGTAGTGGTATTTCCTGTTTACAAATGGGTCGGCGATCACAGTATAAAGGGCTCCTTGGTTGTAGTTTGATGTGATTCAGCAGTCCAGTCCTAATGGACTTGTGATGAGAAAGGATTGATAAAAAAAAGAATTCATGGTGAAGATGGAGCTGGCAGGTATTCTATTAAGACACAAAGTGAAACTAAATCAAGAATAAATGTCCTCTTGGTAACTATTACAACCATTACAGCCTAATGGGAAAATGTTTAATAGAAACCATTAAGCCGAAGTCCCATCAGGAAGCAAAATGGTGTTTAATTTGACTTTTTCTTTTCCAGCAGGGATATTAATAGTGCGGTTTGCATTAATAAAACTTATCTCCGAATCTATTAACACCATTCAAGAGTGAAATGATTCACCGATTCAATTCAAATCTAGTCACTGAAGAAATCATTTACAGGTTTGCAAAATCAAAATGATTACACTCAAATCCTCCTACATACACTGATAATATTATCCAGTCAGTGTCAGGTCAACGTTTTCAGGAGTCCTTCAAGAGCTAATAACAGAATCTCCCCTTATTGCATAGCATCACGTTTGCCTCACACCGCCAGGGTTGGGGGCTCGATTCCCAGCGCTCCCCGTGCATCGGGGGTTTCCTCCGGGTACTCCGGTTTCCTCCCCCCGTCCAAAGACATGCATGATAGGCTGATTGGCATGTCCAAAGTGTCCGTAGTGTATGAACGTGTGTGTGTTTGGCACCCTGTCCCCACCTTGTGCCCCCCATGCCTCCTGGGACGGGCTCCAGGTTCCCCGTGACCCTGAAGGATAAGCGGTATAGAAGATGGATGGGTTATATAGCATCACAGAGTAAAGCATCACCTTATGGACTTGTGATAAGAAAGGACTGATAAACACGTGTATGATGAGCGCTTTAGAAATTGAATGATGTTCAGAGGAGTAACACTGCCCCCTAGAGGAAGAGCCAAAACAACACGCTTAAAACGTAAGAAATAATAATATGCAGCAATGTTCAGCAGGATTTATAGAGCAGTTAGTGTGTATAACATGTCCTTTAACTGAAACTTTATTTAAAAACTGAACTGAACTCAAATGAAACTTAAGGCGATATGACTATCATGATATCAGGTTTATAAATTAGGCCTTAATACTTTTCTGTGAGAGTACTTTTATACCACTTAACGATTCCATGTACGTAGTTCATTGTATTTTTATTATTTGTTAATTTTTTGAAAATATCAAATAAGAAATAAAACCATGACACAAGGCAGGGGTACTGTTTACACCATGAAGTTGAGTTATTTTCCCTTCATTAACAGCACATCCTGAAGAGTTTTAGTCCACTTAAAACAACAAAAATTCTCATTACGATAAAAAAATATAGAAATATAGATATATCTATATGATACTATCTATATAACAGTTTCTGTTTACCAACACATAATATAAGATTTATTTTCTTTCTTTTTTTCCCTCCCTCATGGTATTTCTCACGGACTTTTTGATACGACTAATACTCAGAAACATTCATATAAACGTGCAACTTTAAGTGAAAAAGAACGGAGATATGTTTTATTCAGTCGAGTCTTTTCAATCAAATCTTCAAATATCGTCGCGATCACTGCACACAAAAACAAACCCACCTGGAAATCACTTTTCATAACCATGTGACTGATTTATTTCTTTAAGCAAATAGAACTTCTGTATGAACTTAATCTGTGTAAAGTATACTAGAGATTCCCGAATACATTTATTTATTTATTTATTAATAATACAGATACAAACAAGACAACTGTACAGTAGAGTATAAATACATGAAATACGATGGACAGCCTTAAAGAGTCACTTTCAGTTTAGAGAGATGAAAGGGACAGGAGTTTACAGCAGTCAAAAAACAACAAGAGTACAGACATGAACAGCATGTCCGACACTCTCCGTGCACTCATGGAGTTTGGGTGGGAAAAACGAGAAAACGTACCTCGGATTTGACTATTATTCTTCTTCCAAAAAAAAATTAAAAATAAAAATTTTAAAAAAACACTCCAAAATGTTAAAAATGAAATCAAGACAACAATCTGACCACCAGTCAAAAGTCAAAGATCTGGAGGATGTTATAAAGGCCTGCAAGTCATTAGAGAATATTTATATCATATTCCCAAAAAAATAAAAAATAAAAATAAATAAAAGGGAGATTGTCTTTTAAAAAATAAATAAATAATATATATTAAAAAAAAAAACCAACACACTGTATATGAAATGTGTGACTTGTTTACATTTAGAAAGAGCTTTGTAGCTTAAGACATTTATCGAAATTACATTCTTCTTCATGTCCTAAGGGGATACGAACTTTTGCACACGATTTCACAAGCGTCACCGGATTTGAAAGGTCGTTTATCACGTATCGTCCATGTTTAACTTGGAAACCTACGCGCGGTGAGAAAATAAACTTTTACGACTGAAGGTTTATTCGTTTAAAACTAATACTGAAAACTATCGGGGATTTCTACCGATGATAAAAATAAAAATAAAATAAAATAAAATAATTCATAAATTCCTGACAGTGCAGTGTTCTTGTTTTTATCATTCATATGCAAACACACACACACACACACACACAAACACACAGATAGAAAAACAGACACACGTTGAATAAGTGATTCGTCATTGCGATAATAAACCTGCTGTATCTGGAAGTGTACGTAATAATAATAAAATAAAAAGAGTGTGATAAAAGCCAGACTTATGACCAACGGAGGTTTTCCTCAGTTCTTTACTTGAACATAACGACTTCACTGAACTTCACTGTGATGTGCAACAATAGTAAATTCAGTATTAAAAACACTTCAGACTTCACATCAGTGCCTCAGTCCCAATAAAGATGCTACGATGCATTATAATGCAGTGTATATTACACATCAACCAGGATTCGATATGAACAGCCATTTTGCCCAAACACACTAATATATTATATATATATATATATATATATATATATATATATATATATATATATATATATATATATATATATATATATATATATATATATATATATACCCACCCACACACGCGCGCGCGCGCACACACACACACACTACTCTTCATTCCAAAAGGGTTTTTTGTACACTTTTTATGTATATATATATAAAAATACATTTCTTTATGTGACATGTTTTTTAAAATGGCTTGGAGAGTGTGAAAGTCTAAACATTACAATAAAACGGCGCCTCTCGTTATGTGCAACGCCACAAACGCCTCGGATACCGACGCAAGCCTTCATAATGATCCAACTGTCAGAGGGTATCAGGGTTACAAAGAAGAAAAAAAAAAAAAAAACGACTTTTAACTACGTAAAGATACGATCGGTTGACAGGACGGATTATTTAAAGGAGTAATCCGATTCATTCGTTCTAATTTCCATCTACTGCAGCTCACGCGTGATAGCCATAGACAAGAACTGCGACAGTTCCCTGTGCTGAAAGAAAAAAAGAAAAAGGACCGAATATCCTTTTTTACCCACTAGAATCCTTTTAATGCAAAGCACACTCAGAGAGAGAGAGAGAGAGAGAGAGAGAACCCCCAAAAAACAAAACAGAGGCTATATTACAGTCTTATAATATAACATAGATTAGATTCTCAATCCAGTCCTCAGATCGTCAGCTGGTTCACCTCCAAACACACCTGAGCAGGTAGTGAAGGTTGTGCAATGTAGATTGATGTGCTTTAGAGATAGAAAGCTGGCGTTCCAGAGGACAGGACTGAAACCCTGACAAACGTTAATTCTACAGCACATATGATGATGTCTATTGCACATAGGAAGCAAAGTAAGGAGAAAAAATAAAAACAGAGCCGTACTTTAATCCCTTACTTGCCCTGAAAGTTGCTAAGCTCCATGTCCTCTTTGCGCCGTCTCTGCTGGGCGAAAAGCGAGCTGAAGGGGTAAAGCTTGGCCTTGGCTGGGTACCTGTGTCCGGCGATGTCCACTTCGTACTCACCGCGGTTGATGAAGTCGGGCGTGATGACGTTGGTGCTGCCGTGTGCGCCGGGTGAGCTGATGAAACCCAGACACACATGGCGCTCCAGAGTGTAGCTGTAGGCGCTGCTAGTGGTCACGCCCACCAGCTCTCCGTTACGGTAAATGGCTTCGCCCCACCACGGCCACAGGTCCAGCTCGGCGTCGTGATCCTCCAGGACCAGCATGATGAAGCGGCGTGTCACTCCTTCCTGCCGCTGCTGCAACAGAGCCTCCCTGCCCAGGAAATCTGTGTCCTGGAGTAAAGGAAATGTATGTATGTATGTATGTATGTATGTATTTATTTATTTAGTGAAGAAAAAAAAAAAAGATAAACTCTGATTAGAAGCAGCTGGTCTGATATTAATATTATGTACCGAATCGTTAAAATTGCAAACTGTCATTTTTTTTACTACAATTTATTTGAATAGAATTAATTTTTAGCTTTAAGTCATTTATTTTTCTTGTATTTTTAGCTTTTAAAATGCAACACTAATGAAATATATTGTGATGCATGGCACAGTATCACAGAAATTCCTTAAAATATTGTGATACGATATTTTTTGTCATATTGCCCTTCCCCTAATCTGCTCATTAAATATCAGAGGGAACAGCGTTTTATTTATTTATTTATTTGCAAACATCAGATTTAATACTTACAGACACGACTCGAATATTTCACCTTTTAAAATCAACACCTGTCCCAACCCAAAACATGATACATCGCTAAAGGATTACGAACCTTGTCGAATTTGACGCGGAACTCGCGACCGCATTCGAGGGGCGTCGTGAACGAGTCCAGATCCTGTCCCCAGAAGGCGAAGAACTTCTCGATGCGCAGGCTGCGCAGGGCGTAGTATCCTGCGTTACGGATGCCGTACTTCTGACCCACCGACATGACCTCGTTATACACGTGCAGCGCGTACTGGGAAAACAAAATCACATCAACAAACAAACAAACAAACAAACAAACAAACCAAAAAAACAAAATACTCCAGTATCAGGAGCTAGTGGTTACGCAGGACATTTAAGAGCCTCTCACCTCTATAGGGATGTAGAGCATGAAGCCTGGCTCTCCTGTATGAGTCATACTCATTACTCTGATTCCATTAGCGTAGCCCACGCTCATTTCCTGTAACGATCGCAGAAATCGTTTTAGAGATTAGACTTATATTAAAACAACATCGATGTCTCGTTTTTCCCCGTTCTGTCAGCCGTAAATAAGGACGAGAAATGAGCGAGAGACGACGTCTGCTGCTTACCTTACAAAACAGAGAGGGAAAATGCTCCGGAGTCATAGAGACGTAGGAGAGCTCGGACAACACGTCCATCGCCCGAGGACCGATCAGATTAAGAGCTACAAGGTGCAAGAGATGAGATGTCAACTCATACTGTCATTAAGTAGGCTATCAAAAAAAGGAATCAATCAGTATCGAGTTTCGTAAATCCTCTGATGATGACATACCAGTGTATTTCCAGCTGACGTCCTCTAGGTGGAGCTGTGGGTCACTGGGCATATGCCTCTTAATCCAAGACCAACAATGCACCTGCTGATCCGTAGGCGAGATGATGAAGAAACTAGAGGAGAGGGAGGAGAGGAACACATTTTAAACTCTATAAATAAACCACAATGTTTTTAATGTGCAATAATTACGTAACTTCAAAAATACACTATATGACTGAAAGTTTGTACACCTGACCATCACACCCATATACTGTTGCCACAAAGCGTTACAATTTCCCTTCACTGGAACTAAAAGGCCCAAAGAGTGTTCCAGCATGATGATAACCCTGTGCACAAACCGAGCTCCATGAAGACATGGCGTGTTAAAGTCGAAAGAAGGTGGAAGAACTCGAATGTCCTGGACAGAACCCTGAACTCAACCCCACTGAACACCTTTGGGATGAACTGGAACTGGAGCCTAATCACCCGACATCAGCACCTGACCTCATCCTCACTAATGCTCTCGTGGCTGAACAAACACAAATCCCCACAGACATATACCTGTTCTTGCTCAGGCGTACCACGCTGCAGTCGTTCTCGTACCCCCCTCTCTCGTTCAGCATGCCCGTGTGGACGATGTGTCCTACGGGAACATCCAGGTCATTAGAACACAGCCGCTGGAGCAGCTCCAAGGCCTGGTCCCCGGATGACTGGTATGTCAGGGAATGCAAAAAACAAACACTTAATTCTTTAAAATTATTATTATTTCAGTGAGGTAGGTGAGATAATGATCAGATTACTGCTGAACTCAACAGTTCAGCAACTCAAAAAAAAAAAAAAAAAAAACAGTAGGTAATTCGGACTGTAATTTTCTCAGAGGAGGACGGAGAAAAAAAAAAAAAAAAAACACGTCTCGGACGATCAAAATCACCTGGAGGAGCACCTGTAATCTAGGGAAATTACCTCAGGAACCCATGCGATTTTAATCCGCTCCGGATTAGGGCTAAAAAGCAGTGCGGTCACTCACCGTGAGCTCAAACTTGGTGAAGGAAGACATGTCGATGACACACACCGCCTCCTTACAGCACTTCACCTCAGCACCAACAATGTCAAACCAGTCCGGCTTGTAGAAGGTTTTACTCTGGTCCAGGGCCAGCAAATCTGTATTAAAGCAAAGGACAGGAAATATATATTTTTTTAAACAATATACAAGTGTACCATCCATGTTTGTTCAGATTAAGTTAGAACAGCGTTCGTTGTACTGTCTGACAGTTGCAGAGAAAAAGAACAAAGACAGGATCCATTAAACCATTCACCTATTGTCTGGGGTAAACGTGTAACACCCAGAAAAAATTTAAATAATAATGTGGTGTAATGCCATCAAAAACGTCCTCGAACAGCCTCTCACCCTTTCCTGAAGGAACAAAGTATTTGGCCCGCTCAAAGCCATGCTTCTCCATCCAGCGAGCCCCCTGCGTATCCAGCCGGTCATAAAGGGGGCTGGTGCGCAGCTGTCTGCCCGTCTGGAAGTCCCATCTCGGCACTTTCAGCTCATATAGCAGTGCTAAAGCGATCAGAGAGAGAGCGAGAGAGAGAAAACGCCGTGAGATAAAGTCCTCACTGAAAGTCTTCCCGTATTCATAACACTGACTACCCAAGGAATAAGACACTCGGAGGTGTGCTGTTATAGGAAAATAATCACCCAGTGTGATATGATAGGGCGACGTTAGTTACTGTTAACTGATTATTAAGGTCGATTGTTCTTTTTTTCCCTATAACAGCATGTCCTAATGTGTTTTATTCCTCTTACACAAAAGAAATTTGCCAAATACAATTTGTTTATTCATTAAAGAAAAAAAAAAAAGACCTCTTTATTTATCCATTTATTGTTATTTAATAAGTTGCTTATCAAAACTGAGAATGGATGTGATGTACTCTAAACTGCTGAACTGTTTTCATTCATTTTTTTTTTATTTTTAAGAAACCTCTACTAAGCCTTTTATTAATTCTACAATACTTTGTTCAGTACTTACGCATGACCTCCATCACACGATGACGCAGAAAAGTGCGGCTGCTCTGCAGATTACCGAAGCGCTTGATGTCCAGGGGCCAAACGTTGGCATGTGGATAGCCGTAAGTCATCCATTCAGCCAAATACCTGAGCGCAAGAAATGCAGATGTTAAAAAAACAAACAATACAAGTAGAATCTAAAATATTAGGAAACACAGCCAACTTTTGAAACAAGTTTAGGTCGTTCCTTACTTGCCAGCCCCTCCTGCAAAAGACAGACCCGAGGAGTTCATGCCTGCCAGGACAAAGTAGCCGTGCACTCCTGGAGTCTCGCCCATGAGGCAGCGCATGTCTGGGGTGAAGGACTCGGGACAGTTCACCAGCTGATGGATCTCACACGAGTCTAGGCTCGGCATTCTCCTCAGCAGGGCGCTCAACATGGGTTCTGGAAAAGGATTTAATCATGAATTACAGTACGGAGCACAGAGGTTAAATATGATCATGATAAGACAATCGTACGAATAAATAGTTTAAATTTTGTCTATCGTGTGCAGTTTCTATTTTCTCTTTTTTTTTTGTTTGGTGGTCCAAATTTCCATATCAGATGGCATTTTGCAGTTTAGCAGCTCACATCTACCAAAAAAATTATTAAAAAAAAAAAAAAAATTGCTGCAACACAAAACACATGGCATGTTTGATTCGCTTCCTGCAGGTGTGTCGATTCGGAGTCGAATCGCTTTCTCACTGCAAATCGAACCACTTGGAAGCGGAAAAGACCAAAGACCTCACTCACAATCCGTCAGATCGTTTGTTTTCGCTCCGCACCCGAGTGTGATTGTTGCACAAACTCGGAGAACACACCATGGACTTAACACTGCATATGTGAAATCATCCTAAAAACCTGAAATGTATTAATAAATGTGTCTCACCAAAATGGTCCCAGTCCTCCTGCATGTTTTGGATCTCCAGCTGATTGCGTCCCTCTGTGAAGATGGGTTTGGGGTTCTTCTCGAAGCCTCCCGAGAGAACGCCGCCCTGCCAGGCCCGTATGTAGATCCTTCCATCCATATCCATCACCACTAGAGTCACATTCAATGCATTCAAACTCCCAATAATGTTTATTCATATTTTTTTATTCAATGCTTTATTAATTAATTGCTTTTAAAAAACATGCAATCGAAGGGCTTGTAGCCTCCGGTATAGTGTGGAGTGTATGTTTGTGGTGTGTTACCAGGTGTTGTGGGTTGCAGAGGTTCCTGTAGAGGTTTGGTGAGGAGGTAGAAGTGCTCACAGCCGTGCAGAGGCACAGACACCTTGACTTCACTGCTCTGGCCGAGCTCATATGCCCACTGCAATGGGAAACAACAACAACAACAACAATAACATTATATGTATATAAAGCCCTACTACGTTGAATAAATTTCACAGTGTCGAAATGGGTCTGTAGTTGGAAAGCGAACTACGGTGTTTCTCAACAGACCGACCTGTCCAGCACAGTTCACGAAGTACTCGCACTCGATAGAACCTCGGTCCGTCTCCACTGCTCTGACGTGACCCTTTTCCACAAGGACGTGGTTCACGCTGGTTCGTTCATGGATCTGGACTCCTGCAATGCGTTTATGACAGGATGTTATGAAATGAAAAGTGGCGTGAAATACAAAAGCAGAGATGCTGTTTTAAACGTAACGGTGAGGTTTAGACACTAAAGCGTCACTAATCTCACCGTGCCTTGCTGCTGCCACTGCCAGGGCGTGATTGACGTCTGGAGGCGACACCACGGCGTCTCCCGGCAGGTGGAGAGCGCCCACCAAGTCATGAATGTTCACCATGGGGTGAAGCTTGGATACTTCTTTCGGTTTGATGATGTTACAGGTTATACCCAAAACACTAAAACATCAAGGGAAGAATTAATGGAACAAACGAAACATCTGTCCATTATAAGGTAAAATATATACTAAAAATAATATTTTCACTCAATAAAAAAAATAGAATCTTTTTTTTTTTGTTCATCCTCCGTGTTCAATTTTCTGGCTTGCTTCATGACTTATCACCTGATTGGATTCCTTTGCCATGTGAAAGCAACTTTAGTGCTTTTCAGCGAAACCTCTACTGTGAACGTTGTTTATTTCAAAGAAGTCATGACGTTTTGTCCATCAGCGCCAAATTATTCAATAGAGAATCACAATGCATAGAAGGATTGATTATTTCTCCTGCCTGTACTATGGCACACACAGTAGTACAGACACTCATCAAAGAGCGCTTAAAGAGCGATATAAACTTACTTGAGTCTGGACGCCAGCCGCTTCAGCGAGAGGAAACGGTCCTGATTCTGAGCCAAACACAGTGATCCCGTCCTGGCAAAAGCTGTACAACACGGACACAAAATCAAAATAAATAAAATTTTAAAAAAAGAAATCTCAACCTCATCTCCTGTATTACTGAAGAAAATTCTTTCATTTGTAAATGTGCATATTTTTACGCACCTGTTTTGACTCCGGTCTCCTGCTCCAAGCGCTCATACAAGGCATTCGAGTAGTCTGCCATCTGGCTCTCGATAAAAATGGGCTTGGCAACACTTACTATCCCCGCACACAGCCGAGTCGTTCCAGCTCCGAGTCTACAACGCAAAACAAACAGCCTTCTTACTCGCCTCCTTCTTTCGGAAAATGGCAAAGCAACCTCGAGGCTTTGTAAACAGAGCAGAACTCTGACTTATCTGTCTGAATTCTGTCTGAGTGTTCGCAATACAATTCCACAGCCCATCTATTTTGGGTGGATTGTAGAAAATAGAAAGATTTAACTAATCAAAGTGAATCTGGGTCGACTTTGAAGGGAATAAGAGAGAAAATGGAATAACATAAGAGAGAAAGAAAGGAAGACAACAAGCCGAGAGAGGGAAGGAGGAAGGAAAGAAAAAGCAGTGGAGGATGAAGAGATGGATGGAAGGACATGCCGATAAACATTAGATACAAGCTAAGCTTTGGTGAAATAATGGACAAATTCTCCGCCTAACCATTGCAAGCTTTTAATAATACTTGGTTAGGAGCAAAATGTCTCATCCCGAGCATACTTATAGCACACTTATAGACATTCACCTCCCCTGTTCTAGAAGCACAACCTCCGTCCAGCCTAACTTCGCCAGATGATAAGCGACGGACGTTCCCACGACCCCGCCGCCACAGATCACGACTCGGGCCTGACTGGGCAGAGGTGTGACCTGGGCTTCTGGAGCTGTGCTGAAAAACCGGGCCGTGCTCCACGGGCCATGGCAGACCGCTCGGGTTCGACAGCACCGGGCGTGAAAGAGGAGCCGGGGCAGCAGGGCTGGGGACAGAGCTCGAAAGCTCCGCGCACAGCCACGCATGGCACCTACACCTGTAACAAAACAACACACACAGTTACAGGTGTGTGTGCAACATCGCAGGGTCTGACAACCCAAAATATATCTTACTTCCACCCCCTATATTATAGTATGTACTTGCAACCATGTCTTTAACATGACATATTTTATAGCTAAAAATATTCAAAACTTAACACATTGGAAGATTCAATAAATAATAATAATAATAATAATAATAATAAATGTAAATAATATTCAGACAGAATCACAGTTCATATATCATGCAGTTAAAAATATATATATATTTTCATTTGCATAAGCATGTAAATAATTAATGAATGAAAAGATTAAACTGTCATTCTATTAATTTAAATTCTATCTGACAACTCATGACAGCTTTAGTAGCAGCCGTAGTGATTTTTAATTTTATTTATTTCTTCCTCCGTTGCCTTCTTGATTTGTAAACCTTCAGTGATTTCGTTTAGAGCTTCCAACTAGGTCTTATAACTTAGTGAATGTTATGAAATATTAACTATTGTCAATATCTCAGTGATCTCTACCTCAGAAACACCCATACTGAATCAGAGGTCGAGCAATACAATCCCCGCGTCCATTTTAGCAAGTTAGCTAAACAACGTCTGACTTCCTAACAAACGTCAAATACTACAAAACACACCCATTTAAAAAAATATATAAACAATTGACGCTTTAATGGTTAACCAAACTAGCTTTAAAATTAACCGTACTCCAATGCTAATGCACAGAGAAGTTGGCTAGTACTAACATAGCCTAGCATTGTTTATGCTAGCAAACATTACAGCTAGCTAGCAAGCTAGCAATCCTAGACCTTAGGAATAAAGCCAGTGTCTCTATCTGAGTTACAGAGTTACTTGAGGACAGCAGTGACAGCTGCTTACCTGGTTTACCAGCTCCAACTCCAAACAGAATATATCTTCTTCTTCTCTCTTTTTTTCGTTTACCTTTACTTTTAACCTCTAATGATATTATTTATAACTAAATGACTGGTGAAAGCTGAGCCTTTTAACCTAGCCAGAGTTTAATTAGTTTGTTTACTTCGGGTTACATGTCTATAGTTAATTATCCTGCTAGCTTGTTTTGCTAGTTTATAGTCATTAATACTGAACTTCAGCTTTTCATTTCCTCTCCAGGCTGATATGAGAAAACCCAGCGCCCCTGTTCAAGTCTTCAACCATCATGTGAATCCCATAGGTTCCCTATGCAGTGCTTACTACCAAGGGGAAGGGCTTTTTAATTAAAGCTGTATGCACTTAGTATGCAAACCAGTCTCCAAGATGCACTTGGTTCATCAGAATGTGTTGATTCATTTTCCATAACAGCAGCTCATAGTCATATCAAGTGATCATAGTCCTGGCTGCAAGGTTTATAATAAGCAGATTTGTATGGATTAAAATAAACGTGTTATTTAACAAATAATAATAATAATATAAAAACATTTTGACATGGTGGGGTTTTCTGTAGGAAGATATTTATGTATCATTTATGGAAGGAGTCTCCAGTGTCAGCACTTTATAACATATAAGTACGTACATATAAGTAATATAAAACATATATATATATATATATATATATATATATATATATATATATATATATATATATATGTATATATATATAGGTGCCGCTGTCGCCTCTGGTTTGTTCATCAGGGATCTCAATCTTTTAATGATTTAAAATATTTTTTGCTATACTGTAAGTATGGTTAATATTGTAAATCATTAAAAGATTGAGGTCCCTGAGGAACAAGCCAGAGTTGACAGCGGCAAGGAAACACTCCCTGAGAAACCTTGAGAGGAACCAGACCAGAAAAGCAAAGGTTAGAAATGATTTCTTTTTCATTTTGGTTCATTCTGTGTGGAAATTATTTTTCTTTTGTACTTCCATGCTCCAATGTTCCAATCCCCACTCTTTGGCTGGAAAGCAGTTAGTATGACATAAAAGAATGAAATGCGTTTAACCAGAAACCTTGTTTCGCCTCGTCTAACATCATATCTTCCTGTAGCCAGGCAGGAAGTGACGAATTCTGGACAGGAATTGACGCCTTTTGGGAAAAGGTTTGGGTTTAGGGTGTGCTTTCTTGCTATCACACGGAAATGGAAAAATACTGTTACTAAACAGTTAAGCATTTTTTATAAATAACTTTTTTTTACTCTGGAACAATTTAGAATGATTTTGTTCCCATTTTCAAATACGTTCAAAATAATATGATTTTAAACTTCCATCAAATCACAGTACCAGCATTCAGCGCCGCCCCCTGCACTCCCCCAGTTCGACTCCTGTCTATACCTCTATTTCAGGGAGGAATTCGTTATAAGGATGCTTAGATGACAAGTATGTTTTATTGGCCTGGTGTATCCTGTTACACAGTGTACACATAGCAGAGTTGCATGATTCAGCAAACAGAAATGTTCTGCTTTGGATTTAGCCTTTACATGCAGTATGAAGGACTTTTTTTTTAATGGATAGAAAGCAAGCATATTGATTCTGAATAACCAGTTCAGTCTGAAATGTCACAAAAAACCATGACAAAATTATATATTGCTTTAAAACCCAAAGGAAAACATTTCACCAGAGTATTTTCTTAAGGCCTGTCAATGAAAACAACTGCAGCTGATGATAGAAAAAAGGATTTGTGTATTTATTTTATTACATTTTTCTAAAATTGTGTTATGCCCATGCTCCTCTCCATGGGACAATGAGACAGGAAATAAAGCCAGGAAAAGTGTGTTTACATATCATAACTCACTTTTTTTAAATTATTAAATAATAATGTAGTGATTAAGATTTTATGCAAGGTATTAAGGTGACATCACCTGGAGATTGAGTCACAGTATTTCAGTATTCTGTGTAAGAGCATTGATATGGACAGGAATAACTACATGCCTGATCTCAGTTACATACCTTATCATATATATGTTATCTAATGCCATTGGTCAGAAACCAAATTCACTTGAAAATCATTGTAATTGTGCAAGATACTTTAGCTTATAGTACATCTCATTGTCTAAGCGTATCCAGTATACACATAGGAGAAAAATAATATTCAAATGTTTATTAAAGATGCCCAAGATGTCAAATCGGTTTCCGAGCACAAGTGCTTGGACCCCATAATTGCTACTACTAATTACAACCCAAATATATAAACTCACAGGCCATTTTTAGTGTTGTGTGTCTGGAGATGCTTTTCTGCTCACCGCAGTTGTAAACACTGGTTATTTGAGTTACTGTAGCCTTCCTGTCAGCTCAGATTGGCCATTCTACTCATTATACTTACTCGAATCAACATGGCGTTTCTGCAATCTTCAGAATGAAAAATGAAATGTGAACATTAACCGAAACTCTTGACACGTATCTGCATGCTTTTATGTCTTGTGCTGCTGCCATATTATTGTCTGTTTGGACCATTTCATGATTTAGCAGATTTACAGGCATTCCTATTAAAGTGGCTGGTGAGTGGATATCACCGATAGAAATGTTACCATAATGCAGACACTTTTAAAATGTATCATGTCCATTACAATCAGAGTAGTCTGTGTGTAATGTTCACTAAAGTTATTAAACTATACAAATACATAAAGTAAATCTTTTTTTATAAAAGCTGAGTGCATGTTGTGATTAGTTTCCGCCTGTAGGCAGAGCTCTAAGTCTGGGTGATGGTGTGTTTTCTTTGTTGGGAAGTAAAGAGAGACTAAGGAAAGGTGCCTTTTTGATTTGAATGATTATTTTTCATATATATATATATATATATATATATATATATATATATATATATATATATATATATACACACACACACATACATACATACATACATACATATATATATATATATATATATATATATATATATATATATATATATATATATATATATATAGCAGCACATGGGTTTTATTGATAGACTCGATATGGAAGGACGACCTTTTTTTAAGAGATAATTTGATTGCGTGTATTTTAAATATTTGTTTTAGGGGTGTCATTATTTTTTCCCAGAAATTAGTTCATGATGAGACTTGCATTTTAGTATCCTGAACGTTTGCATTACGCAAAAATTCATAATCAGCGTTGATTTCTATCATTTTCCTCTAAACACATGAAGAAATTAGGAAGAATTACGTTTTCAAATGCAAAATTGCCATTAATTCTACTTTACACTTCTGAAAATAGATATATTAAAAAGAAAAGGTGTCTCAGAAAAGTGTGAGGTTTTTTTGTTTTTTGTTTTTAAAAAAAAAAAAAAGATTTATTCTCCTGTCACCTCATGTTGATTTATTCCACCTTGGAAAACGCTGGTTTTATAAAGTAAAGACAGCCATTTCATTGTTTTTTAAATTCACAGAAACAATTAAGAAATGCATGTATCATGCATCCATAAAAATTGGATATCACCAAGAAATATTATAACCGTTCCATAAATATATTTTCCCCTCATTCTATCACTGTAAATGTTAGTTATCTGTTGGAGGCATGCCTTGGCCTTTAAATGTCATTGATTTTCTTGCCCTTAACAAGCCCTCACTCCAGTCAATATGAACTCATGAGTCACAAGCCACAGCAGGGAGACTAATTAACTAAACTTTCAGCCTTGAACAGAAATAATTGCGTCTCTTAGGTTGCTATCCGTGTCAGTATAGACTTTATACGACATTATAAATAAGGAAGGAGCTCATCAATGAACCATAATGAACGGAGTATGGTGTCCATATTTAAACGTACTCAAGTGCATCCATCCATCCATTTTGTAGACCGCTTATCCTACACAGGGTTGAAGGGGAACATTTACTTAGACTTATCATGAAGGCCTCTTCTTCTCTCATCCAGCCAATGACTGTATGCTATACATCAATCGGATGGGCTCAGGCTATCATCCAATCATTTCAGTTTACTATCCAATCAAGTACATGAATATAGAAAAAACGAACGATAATCGTGTCAGTTCGGCATCTGCCGTGACCTTCTTATGCTGCACAATGTAGTTAGCGCTATAGCTATGAATTGAATTGAATTAAAGATGGTTAATCCACCAGATTGCATTGTGGAACTTGAGGATGAGTGCCCTTGGCCTTACCTCAGTAAAATGTTTCAGTATACTGGTTTATGTAAAGCCATGAATTGCATCTAATTTGAAAAAAACATATTGTTTTGCTAATTTGTATACTAATTTGAATATTAACTGGTTAAATTGAACTAGGTTAACCTGTTCTCTGTGCTAATACCGGGTTAGACTAACATCGTATCCACTAGCTAACATAACTGACTAGGCAGCAAGTCAAATTCTAGCTAATGCTAAATATTGGTTATTTAAGGGACATTTTACTTCTGATTAATTAGCATTAGTCATGCTTATGAGCAGGTTATTGATTGATTGAACAATGTTTTCAGGCAAAATGGCATAGTTGCTTTGAAAATAAAATCATCTTCTTACAGTTTTAGAGAAGTAATAAAAGTTAGTTTTTGCACCAAAACATAGCATTGACTTAATTTTAGCATTAACTTAATTAACTTAATCAGTTAAAATATTCACTTTTTACTTTGTAATACTTGATTACATATATATTTCACTTTAGTACAGTTTTGTCTGGATACGTCCACTTTAAAGTAAGCTTTTATAACTGCACTTTTACTTAAGTAGAGTTTCTCTGTATTTTTTCCACACCTGGTGGTGCAATACACCTTGAATTGAATATAAAGGAAAACTTGGAAGAATAAATCCTTCTAAATATTTGTTTAAACTAAACCTTTTTGGTGCAGCCCGAGAATATCTGGGGCATATTTGAAGAATATTCTCTACCGTCTTTTTTCTGTTTTTACTTGATGGCTTTATGCTTCATCTTCCGTGTGCTCTGTGTGATGGGGACACTGCCAGACTGACCGTCCACAAGCTAAAAATATTGTTGATCACATATTTATGGAGGCTTTTATTCATCCAGGTCACTGAATTGTTTAGTAGTAGGGTAAGTCAAGGAGGCTGTTGTCATGATGAAGATGTTTCACCACTCGTCCAAGAGGCTTCATCTGTTCTGAGATGAATTCTGATGAACTGATGAAGTGTTTTGGATAAGTATCGTGGATGAAGGACTTCAGGATAAAATCACAGGTCCAGTCATCTCAATTTATTACAACTATCACTGCTACTACTGCTACTTATACTATTATTACAACAACTACTATTACTTCTACTTCTACAATTACTACTACTTCTACTACTACTATTATTACTACTTCTACTACTATTATTATTACAACAATTACTACTACTTCTACAACTATTATTATTACTACTTCTACTTCTACAATTACTACTACTTCTACTAGTACTATTACTACTACTTCTATTACTATTATTATTACTATTTCTACTACTTCTACTATTACTGCTACTTCTACTACTACTGCTACTTCTGCTATTATTACAACAACTACTATTACTGCTACTTCTACTACTACTATTATTACTATTATTATTACTACTACTGTTACTTCTACTTCTACTAATATTATATTATATTATAGTAATACTATTACTATTATTATTATTATTGTTACTGCTACTTTTACTACTATTACTACTACAGTACTACTATGATTATTACTACTGCTATTACTATTATTATTATTATTATTATTATTATTATTATTACAACTACTACTACTACTACTACTACTACAGTACTACTACTATCAGTACTACTGCTATTACTACTACTATTACTAGTACTAGTAGTTAGGGTTAGGGTTAGGGTTAGTATTATTACAACCATTAATACTACTACTATTATTACAACTAGTAATACTACTATTATTATTATTATTATTATTATTATTATTATTATTACAACTACTACTACTATTACTGCTTTTATTATTACTACTACTGCTACTTCTACTACAGCACTCGAAATACTGATCCAGTATTGTACTGGTTTTTCAGTGTATCACTGGAGCACTTGTGTCCCATTACTGAGAAAGCACTCCTCGCCCTGTCCAAGTTTTCCTCAATGAGCACTCCAATGAGTCTTTGATGCTCGGACACCATTCGCGTCTGCTGGAGGAAAGATAGGTGCTTGATGCTGTAACCATGGCGATCACTCAATCCCTCACTCTCAGTGCACTCGTGAAATCAGATATTTAAATGGCTTTAAACAAAGAAGAAGCAAAGCAAAGAAGAGCGTGTGAAATGAAATAAATATATAAATGACTTGTATGATAAATAATTAAGGAACCCCCTTCCTCTTTTAACCCTCCTACAGATCACATTTCTGTTACACAGCTACACTTTTTCTAGGATTAGTCCATTATTTCATATATTTTATTCAACTTTCAGTTTTAATGCTTAATAACTTTGTGTTTGAAGGAATTGCTCAGAAGAATGAATTGAAATTAAGGAATATAATATTTTATACATTATATATCTTCTTCTAAAGTCAGTGCTTGTGGTGGGAAAAGTCCTTTTTGGTTTAAAAATAATTTACAAGTCACTAACAAAAAAAAAAAAAAAAGGAAAAATTACCTCAGATTAGCCTGACCTGCTAATGCTAGCAAAAATGGCCATCTCGTGCTATTCTGCTAATGTTAAATATCAACATGAATGTTAAATCTATTTGCTTTTTTGTGAAGATGATTTTTATTATCATTTACAATCAAGTATTACATTTTTAAATAAAATAAAAATTTATTATGTAAACAATTTACCTCAGGTTAATACAGGCTATTTAGCTAAAGCATTCTACTGTATAGTCTAATACAGATTTAGTGTTTGTCTAAATGTTTTGTTTTTTGTTTTTTTAAAGTTACTTCAGATAGTTTAAGAAATTTGATTGATTTATCTGCTTGACTGTGAATCTATTTAATATTTACTCTTGGTGACTATATTTGTCTCATGGAGGTAGGAGGTGCAAAATGCCTCATGTCTCATGTAATTATACGTTTATGTTAAATACCCACATAAACGTTGAATATATTTACTTTTTCCATGATGGAAATTTTCTTTAGTTGGCATTAACCATTAAGTAATGCATTTTAAAATAAAATATAATCAAAAATTACCTCAGGTCACCTTCACCTGCTAATGCTACTGTAGCTACAGTATTTAGCAAAATCTATGTACCTTTATAGGCAACACTTAGCCTGTTTCTTTCCTCCATCATATATAGATTAAATTAACTTGTATTATGTAAAATTATATATTATACATACACCATTTCCCGTTATTCTTGCAACTAATCTTTTCTTCTTTTTTTTTTTGTGTAGAGAGGCACTGTTTACGAGAAACTAATCAACGATGGGATGGGGTGATATGGCTAATAGTTTTTTATTCCTTTAATTTCACAGCATTTGCCAGTGATTCCATTATTTTTTAAAGAAAGACACATCATACTTTTTATTAGTCTATAGTTACATTTAACATTGTGTAATGTCCGCAGAACAAGCTCGACAAACTAGTCCCTGTTCTCGCTAACGTTATAGCACCTATAAACAATCGTTCCCTCCCCAGCCTCACTTTTTTTCTCTCTCGAAGTTAATAAGACCAAAAACGCAGCTTGCCACATTAGTGAGAAACCGCAAAAGACGTTTTGTCTTCAAGTTTTGTCCTGAAGACTTCCCAGTGTCAGAGAACCTCCAGAATGTTACAAAGTGCTGAAACTGGAGACTCCTTTCAAAAATGTTAACATCTCCTTACCAAAACTTTTTCATATTAACATAAATTACATAAACAATTACATGTTTTTATTTGATAAATCACACATTTTTTATTTGTTTATTATTAGCATTTGATTTTGTGTAGCGTCCACCATTCAAATCCCTTTGTAAGTTCCCTGCTGAAAAAAAAATAGAAACCCTTATAGAATTGGTTTTAATGGTTATAATATGAATTGTAATAGGTTTTAATGGAAACTGTAATGGGTCTCTACTGTTAATTTGTTGCCTGCTATTGGTGGCATGTTATGTCTAGTGGATACCATTAAGGACCAATAATGGTAAAGGTTTAAACGGTTAGCTGATGGTTTGTAATGGTATTTGTAGTGGAAACCATTAGAATCTCTGTGATGGTTTCTTTTTTTTCCAGCAGGGTTGTTAAAGTAGAAATATAGAAGTGCTTTCATATAAACCTGTGATATGCCTTACAGCTTTATGCCTTACTACTGTCTTACTACTGTCTGCCTTACTACTGTCTGCGCTCCTGTTATAGAAAATTGATGAACACCTGATCAAATGAATTGTAAAAGAGTTCTTCAGCTGTAAAGGACTGAGTCATGTAAACCAAGAAAACAAGAAGATGCGATTCTCTGGTCGTTTTTTTTGTTTTTTTTTACCACCTTTATCTGAGTATACCTCAAAAAAAAAACTACTAGCATGTCCATAATACACATAAAGGAAATAAATCAAGTCTCTAAAATACATGACGCATATATTACACTATCGTATATTACACTGCACGTCAGACAAGAAATTTGTTTAAATTATTTATTGATATAAATATATTCAATTATATGTACACTATTTCAACATGAATATGGATTATGTACAGATTCACTATACAGTTGTTGCTTTTACAGTGTGCGGCAAAATGCCTAAAGTCATAGCCATTTGTAAGGTTTGTAAGGTACAATCTAAAGGGGCTTTCTGTAGGACTGAGGCACAACTAAGAAACCGATATGATGTGTGGACATGACGAGAAGTCTGAAATACTGGTTCCAGTAAAGACTAGTAGGCTAACACTGTTCAGATGGTTATTGTGAAGTGTTACGTTTGAGCCTAATGAGATATAGGCCTGGAAATGTTGTTTTATTCAATTATTAACCTGTTTTTGTGACGATGGGCGTCTAAAGGGACAAAAGCTAGGGCGGGGGTGTCAAAAATACGGCCCATAGGCCAGGACTGGTCCGATAAAGATTATAGCAGAGGTGTGAGCCGTTAACCCTTTAAGAACGTTCGGTGACTTCCCGTTTAAGAAATCCTTAGCCTATTGTCATAAGGAATGTACAATTTTAAAGCGACAGATCCAGATACGAAACGAATCTAACCAGTTATTAATGATTAAAGTTTAGTTAGCATCTTAAAAAAAAAAAAAAAAAAAAAACAGATGTCAATTTTTTTCCTATTGCATTAAAAAAAAAAATTAACATTGATTTTAAAAAAAAATTGTGTTTAAAGATAAAAAGAATATCAAGCCTTTAGTTCTGGGGATGTCATTCAGACAGAAACTGCTTTACAATACCCTTAGGGTGCATTTTTAGGGTTTATTAGAAAATAGTCTTGTAATTGATTTTAAAGAATTCAAAAAAAAAAAAAAGCTCGTCTCTTTTTTGGGGGCAAAAATAGAATAATAATCTCAGGGTCATAAACTCAGCTACTGATAAAACGTGCTAATGATATGTACAGTACTGTGCAAAAGTTTTAGGCACCCTATTTTCTTTTAGTACAAATTTATATATTATAGATTTTTTTATTTGATGACTTTTACATTATCGAGTCAGTACAAAAAAACATTTTAGATTCCCAAACATTAGTTTTCCAGCACAAAATGATATGTTACATAAAAATACTTGTTTGTCAGTAAAGAAAGCAGCATATTAAGTGGTAAGAGACACTTTTCAGATAAAAAAAAAAAAAACACAACGAAGGCTGCTGGGTTTCGCTGCAAAAATAAGAAGCGAGTGCGAAAGTCAAAGTCTCCAGAAGAACCGTGTCTGGTTCTGCAAGATTCTCAATAAAACTTACAGCTCATTTCCTTATAAATAAAACTGCATTAATTCTACCCGAGACTGCTCTTTTTTTTTCTTTTCTTTTTCAAAGGGTTGTCAAACTAAATAGTGACTTTGTTTCATTTATTACTGTTTACTGCACTTTATAGTATTTTTTTTAAATGTAGAAACATTTAATTTCATTATTTTTGAAGGCACCTTTGCTCTACAGCATTTCTTTTACTTTTGCACAGTACTGTCTGTGTGTGTGTGTGTGTGTGTGTATATATATATATATATATATATATATATATATATATATATATATATCAACTGGATTTAACTGTACTGTTCTAGTTCAGGTTAAACTAACAGGATTAGACTGCAATCAGATTTCACATTTCAGCCAGCTGGAACTATTAGAACCAGTTTCTTTAATATCCTTTAAGGAAAAAAAAACATGCTTTCTCAATGTTGCTGTACATGAAATCTCTGCAACGATCCTCAAGAGCCCTGATAGAGAGCCTGGCCTGATTTCATGGTATTTCACTCACGGAAACGACCAATAAATATGCCACATCATCTCAGTTTGTCTTTTGCTTACCAATCCTTCTCTGTAACATATCACTGTAAAAAAAAAAAAAAAAAAAAATTAAAAAAAAAAAGAGAGAATGGCTGTAAATTTGACAGTAATTTAGTGGCAGCAGGGTTGCCAGAAAAGTACTGAGATTTACAGTAAACAACTGTAAGACATGTTTACAGTGAATTACCTAGTATAAGATAACACATAATCCAGTACATATGGTCATTTAATGGCTGCTAAATTTAGAAATTGATGCAAGATTCAACTGAGCTGAAGGTTAAGGATCTTACTTAAGGAACCAAACATGACAGATTGACAGTACTGGAATTTGAACACATGACCTTAACCACTGAGACACCATAGCTCAATAAACTTATATTGATTCAAAGCAAGTCAGTTGAGCTCAGAGTTTACGGTTACGGGTTAGAGGGCTGTATGTTCAAATCCCATCCTGCACCAATTGTAAATGCCCTCTCCCCCCCCCCACACACACACATCCACATCATCAGCCAAACGAGCAAACGTAGCCTACTTTAAGATGTGTTATTTTATACTACGTAAGCTATCACGGTGCTTTACTGTTAATGTTTTACAGTTGTTTACTGTAGATTTTACAGTACTTTATAATTTACTGTAAAAATTTACAGCCAGGTTGTTGGTGTAACAGTGTACTAATACTGTGGCCCATGGATACATTATATCCACAAAAGTAATCAGTTCAGCCTCTGATTCATGAAACACTGCTACTGAATGTGTTTTTCAGGTCCAAGCCACACACACACACACACACACACACACACACACACACACACACACTGGCAGGTGAATATGTAGGTTAGAATAAATCCAGCAGGTCACAGTTTTTGTTTTGTTGTTCGTTTAGTGTTCACACAGCCTTAAGAAGATCCTACTTCAAAGATTGACGACCAGATATCCCAGAATGCCTGCAATGAGTAAAACCATAGTGAAAATGATGCCCGCGAAGATCCTCATGACACCAGCTTCACCTTCGCCCCCGTCTTTGGGTTCCTCGTCGCAGATGGAAATGACACCGACGGATGAGTTTCCCACACTGACTGTGGATTTGAGTTCGGCTCCGGCTTCCTGCTTGGCCTCCACCGCCCACGGCGCCACCTGCACCTTCATCTCCATCTCCTCCATCATCTGATCGAGCTGAGCGATCTCGGCCTCCAGGTCTTTCAGATCGGCCGTGTCGATGCCCGCGTCCGCTTCGTATTTCATGTTCTGCATGCTCATGGCCCGGGCCGCCACAGTGCTTGTGCTGCCGGTCATGCCAGTCTGGATGAAGTGGCGCGTGGGCACCTTGAGCGGGAAATCCTGCCCGATCTCCAACGACCTCCTCATGTCCACCTCGAGGATCTCCATGCTGCTGGTGAAGAGCACCCACAGGCGCTCGTACTCGGCGCGGTCGTCATTGCTGATGCTCTTGTCTTTGAGCAGCGCGGTCAGTCTGGTCCGGTTCGCCGCGGCCAGCTCCTGCGCTTTCCGCCGCGTCTTTTTCAGCTCCTCGCGCAGGTTTTGAGAGTCCGACGTGCTCCCTAAAGCGGACACGAGGTGCCGGTAGCACGCCGTTACCTTATTTAAAGCGTCCAGCATGGTTTTGCACTCGTCCTTGCCCATGTTTGTAGAGAAAACGAAATGAAAAGTTTTCCTTTAGGGATGTGTCGGGTGGAAACCTGCGCCTCGGTCGCCCTTAGTTTCCACGGCAGCGCCACAGCCACGCAAATCCACTCAGCGCTCGCGTCACGGCCAATTTCTCTCCAGCCATGTTTCCCACCTTGCTCCTGACGAGACAGCGCACAGGCTTAGCAATAAACGGATCTGTAAACAGCTTTACTTTTGCCCTCGGAGATTAAAGTCGGCGTCAGTGGCCTACACTACACCACAATACAACACAACACAACACAACACAGCGCGCCGCCGCCTTTACGCGTTACACCTTAATACCCGACACCACAAATTCAATCTTTTTACACGGCATAATATATCATAACCCATCCCTGGCTCATGATCCTATTAAAGAAAGCCGCAACGTGTCCATAAAAACGTCTTGCACCCCAGTAAAACCCTTCTGATGGACAAAAATGTACATGAAACCATCCGCGTATCCGCAATAAACCTCCCTCGCGCTTGCTCTTTGTTTTCTAAAATGGTTCAAAATGCCCGTTTATTGTCTTTATTTCCTCTTTGTTTTTGGTTATTATTTTTTATTTCTTTTTTTTTCCCAGCAGGGAGACGTTCAGTTCACTTCAGAGCCGCTGTCCATTAAATACCGCTAGAAGCTCACGTGGACGCGCATCACTGACACGAGCAGTCAATCTCGCGTTCACGAGAGAGAATCCCGGAAAAAAAACAATTCTGGAATACTGAAAGCGGATTGGTTGTCCGATTCTACTGCGTTTATACACCCATGCTGATTGGTTCATGTGCATGTCAGTCAAACGCGTAAAACTCGACAACCGTTAGAGTGTGCGCATATTTCAGAGGGGGAGAAAGTGTGTGTTTATTCTGAACAGCACTGTGTTCATATGGAGTGTGTGCGTGAAGATGATATCAGGAATACGAGGGGAATGAAATCATAAACTGGGCCACACTGTTTAAAGCGCACCGCCTTACATTTCTACTGATTACTGCAAATCATTTCCTTCAGTATTCGACATCATTCATTGCTCAGCCCTTAAAAGGTCTAAAAATAAATAAATAAATAAATAAATAATCGAAATAAAAAGCTCTTGGCACTCCTTTTTTTAAAGAGGAAACTGTTTATCAAGTGTTCTGAAATGCAAAATTTTAGTTTTCAGTGATTATGCTAACATCTGTAGCAAATAGCTTAAGTAAACATTAATAACTAAAGTACTAAGTCAAAACTAAACTCATATGTATGGCCAAGAAGAAAAAAAAGGAGAAAAAAAAGGTTAAAATTGCAATCATTAAGTGTTTTTCCTTTTAGGAGAACCCTTACAGGTTCTATGCTAAAACTTAGAACAGAGATGGTTCCATGTACACTGCATTAGGACGCTAAAAAAAATCCCTTACTTCCCAGAAACCTCTTTTTTTTTCTTTCTAAAAGTATTAAAGCGCATTAAATGCTGAGATTTGCAAATGATCATTTTATGAAAAAAAAGTATCATTTAGTTGCTAGACCATTTTATTAATTTTAACGTTAAATGTAGGCCCCTACGTATGGATAAATACTATAATGTGTCATTCTTTAATAAATAAAAAAAAAAAAATTCACAGTTGCAAAAATTGTTGTGGTGGAAGAGAAATGTTTTATTCGTCATGTTTTATTCCCTACGTAATCAAGTTATAGGAGATCTCAATACTTATTACAACTTATTAAACCGTTAACTGTCATCTGTGTAGAACAATAAATGGTTTAAAATTGCTTTAATGCCTAAGAAACTACCGAAACTTTGCATAAGAACATCTCTACACCTGTTTCTTCATTACAAACTGACAGAATATTAACAAATACTGTATGCAAATTGCAAATGTTCCCACAATTCCAGATAGGCCAAGTCTAAAATCACTTCTATGAGCTAATAACATTAGCATATTATTGGCACTCTGTGAGCAAAACTAATCTTTTCAGGTATTGCAATGTGATACTTTTGCCATATTATGGATATACACCAATCAGCCATTAGATTAAAAGCACAGACGGGTGAAGTGAATAACATTGATTATCTCATTACAGTGGCACCTATCAATGGGTGGGATATACAGTATTTATTAGGCAGCAAGTGAACAGTCAGTTCTCAAAGTTGATTTGTTGGAAGCAGGAAAAATGGGAAAAGCATAAGGATCTGAGCGACTTTGACAAGGACTAAATTGTGATGGCTAGACGACCGGGTCAGAGCGTCTCGAAAACGGCAGGTCTTGTGGAGTGTTCCTAGCATGCACTGGTTAGTACCTACCAAAAGTGGTCAAAGGAAGGAGAACTGGAGAACTGGCGATAGAGTCATGGACGCTCAAGGCTCATTGAAGGCTAGCCTGTGTAGTCCGATCCCACAGAAGAGCTACTATTTCACAAACTGTTGAAAAAGTTAATCCTGGCTCTGATAGAAAGGAGTCAGAACACACAGTGCATCACAGCTTGCTGCGTATGGAGATGCATAGCTGCAGACCGGTCAGAGAGCCCATGCTGACCCCTGTACACCACCAAAAGCACCTACAATGGGCACGTGAGCACCAGAAATGGACCATTGTTCAGTGGAAGAAGGTGGCCTGGTCTGATGAACATGTGGACGGCTGGGTGTGTATGCGTCGCTTTCCTGGGGAAGAAATGGCACCAGAATGCTCTATAAGAAGAAGGCAAGCCGGTGGACACAGTGTGATGCTCTGGGTGATGTTCTGCTGGGAAACCTTGGGTCCTGGAATTCATTTGGATTTTACTTTGACACGTACCACCTACCTAAACATCGCTACAGACCAAATACACGCCTTCATGGCAACGGTATTCCATAATGGCAGTGGACTCTTTCAGCAGGATAATGCGTCCTGCCACACTGCAAAAATTGTTCAGGAACGGTTTGAGGAACATGACAAAGAGTTCAAGGTGTTGAATCGGCCTCCAAATCCCCAAGATCTCAATCCGATCGATCATCTGTGGGATGTACTGGGCAAACAAGTCTGATTCTTGGAGGCCCGACCTCACAACTTACAGGACTTAAATGACCTTCTGCTAACGTCTCGATGCCAGATACCACAGCACACCTTCAGAGGTCTAGCTGTTTCGGTCATACAAGGCGGACCTACACAATATTAAGCAGGTAGGTGGTTTTAACGTTATGTCCGATTGGTGAAAATGTACGAAAAGCCTGTGATTTCTTTTTACGTGATTTGATCAAAACTGATGCGAATATTCTTAAATTAAAGCTAACACTGGATAATTCAACTCCACTGTGATTGTTTTTGTGTCACAGTACGGAGACAAGACTAAAGATATTGTCACTGTTCAATTGTTTACATACTTTAACCTAAAAATACTATAAATATTCATTTAAAAAAAAAAAAAATTCTTATTATTGATCATATTAGATGTAGGTATTATAACATCTTAGACTGATTAAGAATGTAAATCAAAATATAATTACAAGATAATTAATGAATAATTGAATTCTTCAAGGCTCATTACTCCGAAAGTCTTGATTAATTATGATACAGAACGTCTTCTCGTAGAAGTATAATCTTCACATGGCATTAGGTGAGCTCTCACTAGTGTGCTCGGTGTTTTTCATTTTCTCCGTGTTTTCACAGACGCGTTAGTGTTGTTAAGTTTTATTACTAGCAACCCGTACCACCTTCCCTAATGAGCTCGGGGTGGCACAGTTCTCTGGTAACAATTAAAGTCATGATGACTAAGAGCCAGCATCTGCTGGGACACCCTGAAGGTTTACTCCGTGCAGGGGAAAGAGCTCCACATTAACCTGCTGTGCTCATGCAAAACAGGATGCCATCCCAACTATCACCCCGTGGGGAGAAAAACAGCATGTCCCTGCAGGCCTCTGCCTGAGCCAGCTTCCTAAACCACATTTGCTAGCTGTGCCACCCCGCCAGCACGGCCTTCCGAAATCTGAAAGGATTAAGATGACTATAGAGGAAGATTACGTTCAGTGCTTTAACCGCTTAAAGTCTCTGCTTAGATGCTGTTCGCAGTATTCAGGAACCTGTAGGAATTATTCACTAACTACAGGAAAGGTGAGGAGATTCCAAGAGGAACGAATGTCAGGAATGACCCTGATGCATAAGACGTTAAAAAACAAACCTATGGAGATGCAAATGTTTAATTGTAACCATAAAGTAAAGCAGATCATCACAAAATCATATACCGTACATGTCACGTTTAATTGTTTTTTTTTTTTCTGTGGCGTATTTATTCCATTATTTCAAAGATTCCAGAGAAACGTAGATGCTTTCAGAACGTTCCAGCAAATGAAAAGGGGTTTCAGGACTACACAAGTAGCTAGATATGATGAACAGTGATGTTAAACAACTTTATAAATGCTAAATTGTAAAATTTTAAATAGTATTAAAATGCTAAATATTAGTTAAGGTTCTAGGTAGTTAGGCTATGCTAATTGTTAGATAGCCAAAGTTAGCCGCTTGATAAGAATAGCGATTTCAGCTAAACTTGTCTCATTACATTCATCGAATTATGGTTCATCTTCCCGTCTTCAGTTCTGACTCAACTTAACTCTACTCCGTGTCTCGTCACTTCACTCGGTGGTCATGGAGACGAGTGTGAGAGATGGCTGAAATTGGCTAACCGCTTGGTTTCAAAGCATCTACTTTCCCTGAGAGTCCCAGATACTTCACCTTTGGCCTAATTTACATAAAAGATACAGGTTCGAGAGCTTCGGTCAAAGTTCATGAGGGCTGGTTTGAGTTCATGTGAGCTGGTTTGAGTACTTCATAAACTGCTGAATTTTACACACAAGAGTCTCAGAGTTTACACAGAATGGTGCGAAAAACAAAAAACACAGAGGGAGCGACAGTTCTGTGGGTGGAAACACCAGGAAGGATATGGTAACTCATATAATAACTCATAATAACTCATATAACTCATACAAGCCCACGGGTGTCTTTAGTAAATATTAATAAAAAAAGAAGTGCTAGTTTGTTTATTTATTTATTTATTTTATTGACTTCTTTTAATTATATATATTAATTATTGTTCATGTACATAAAAGGTGCCAAAAATTCTGCTGCCCTGAACTGGTACTGTAACTCAGTATCAGACGAGGATCGCACTGCATCACTGCAACAGGAAAAAGAAAATAATTTGTGTATGGATGCGAGGTTAACACTCAATTATTACATAAAAATTACATTTAAAAAATGTCGAGATTACATAAAAACTGTAATTAAAAAACAAAAACAAATGCAAATTCTGCTACTACTCAATTATAAAAAGTTATAATGATATTATAGTGATTACTCAGTAGTGTTCAGTAGTATCTTTAGAATATTTAATAAAAGTTTTCGTTTCATGTTGTATACGCAGCAATTTGGATTTCAATGTTATGCAAATGAACATCGTAATAATCTTTGCTTTAAATGTAAGTTAAAAAGTCTAAAGTGTTTATGATAAAGCGCATTAATGAATCCATTACTAACTACTTACCTAATTGTAGATATGTACATGGGTGATAATGAAGTATTTTCTGATTTCAGGGTTTAACACCAATACTGACCTGTTATTATTTATCAAATCTGCATTCGTTCAGGACGAAAGCCTCAGATCTAGCTCGCTGCTTGACCCCTAGGGAGCGGGAGGATCTCACTGCCTGGCTCCTTGGGAAGCGTAAGCATTTATTCATGCTGCCATATTAATGAACGGTTCAGACTGTTTGCCCTGGCATCTGTACACAAGCTTGTCATTTAAATGTGAAGGGGAAATCACATGTATCGAGCTAATGAAGTATGAAGTCGCTGGAATCACTCGTCCTGACATACGGGCTTCCTAAATAAATCAATTTGTAGGAAGTAGACATTAGCGTGTCATAAGAGTGTTATAAACACGAAATTGATTTCCAGTTTCGGTTGAGAATATGAAATTATACATTTGTCTGACATAAGAGCTTCTTAATAAATAAAGTTGCAGGAAATAGACATTAGTGCTTCATAAGAGTGTTATAAACACTTAAATTGATTTCCAGTTTAGGTTGTGAACATGACATTATATATTTGGCTGACATACAAGCTTCTTAATAAGTTAAGTTGTAGGAAGTAGACATTAGTGTGTCATACGAGTGTTATAAACACTTAAATTGATTTCCAGTTTAGGTTGAGAATATGAAATTATATATTTGGCTGAGTTGCGTCTTGGCCTTCAAACTCCCAGCCTGGTAGCTACGGTGCGATAAGAAGGAAGAAGGAAGTGGGTAGAAAACGATAAATCTGAAGAAAATGCATGGGGGAGAAATGCGGAAAAATGTGGTGTCTTGTGTGTTTGCTTTTAACGCTTAGAAGGTAGCTCCACTTGTATTATGTGAACCACAGAGACGTTTGGGTGCAGGATCGGGAGAAATGGCGTTACTGAATGTACCAGCCAAGAGTAAAGTACAAGCTAGATGAAGCCTTATCCGATCTGCTGAATTATTTATGCCCTCCCACCACTCAGGAGAGGCGGCGCGGTTCATGGCAAGATTACACGAAATAACACAGACAGAATCCAAACCAGCTTCTGACTGTCGCTGTGAAGGAGAACTCTTCGAAACCAAGGGAAGCATTCGTGACACGTTTATAAGCATGACATTAGTAAATGTGGGGGCTTTTTGCCTTAAAATAAAAGACGGAACATAGAAACACCCTATTCAACATTGTTATTCGCATCATTTTATCCTTATTTTCCAGTTTATTACTTTGTGTTTACGAACACTGATGAAGCTCTAACACTCTTCTATGAAGTATCTATTCCACTCCTACTTGACACATAAAGTTAACGAAGGTAGACATATTAACGCTTCATAAGTGCAAAATAAACGCCAAAAAATGGTTTGGAAATATTATATATTAACATTTAGCTGAGATATTGGCTTCTTAAATAGGAAAAGGTGTAGAAAGTGGACATTTGTGCGCCATAAGGGTGTTATAAACATATAGTTTATTCTCAAACTTGGCCAACGTATGTGCTTCTTAAATAACCATTCTGGTTGGTAGTTCGAGGATATAAAAACCACGCATTTGGTTGACATATGAGCTTCGCATGGGAGTAAAGACGTAGGACGTCGACATCGGTGCTTCATAAGCACTACTTAGAAACACAAAATTGAGCTCTGCTTTAGTTTGTGAACATGATGATTATACGTAAATGTAGCTGACATACTGTATGTCTCTTAGGTGAGGAAAGTTGTGGAAAGTAAACATTAGTGCTTCATGAGAGTGTTATAAATGTTCAATTGTTTTCGCTTCAGCTTGTGAAGCCGAAAATGATACATTTAGTCGCTTCTTAAATAAAGCAATAAGTCAATTAATCGATATATAAACTTGACCTTCGTGCTTCATAAGAGTGTTATAAACACAGAATGAAATTTCACTTTAGTTTACGGACATGAAAATGATTCGCTTTGCTGACAGTCGGCTTGTAGTTGTAGTATACTGTATATGTAGTGTGTAGTAAGTTGTATGTAAGTAATGTTGTAGAAAGTAGACATTAGTGCTTCCTAAGAGTGTTATAAATGTAAAGTTGATTTCCACTTTAGTTTGTGAACATGAATATTATACATTTGATTGACATATGGGCTTAATACATGAATAAATAAATAAATAAATAAATAAATAAATAAATAAAGTTGACATTTGTGCTTCATAAGCGTGTTATAAACGCACGATTGTATTTCCCTAGTTTGAGGACATGAAAATGACACATTTTGCT